>NC_061527.1:13937500-14237500 GCF_022379125.1 Scophthalmus maximus | reverse complement strand
CTCTCTGTCAGCATTGTCTTCTGCCGCCGACTCGCTGTCCGACGGCTCAGGGGAGGTGACGTTGACTTCCACGCTCATCTCACCATGCTGGGGCCTTGTTGCCTCCAGCCTCTCTGTGTCTGAGTGACAGGACGAGAGGGAGGAGGGCAGGGGAGGAGAGCAGGCCTCTGGAACTAGAGTGGAGGTGGAGGTGGAGGTGGTGGTGGTGGTGTTGCTGGTGGTAGTGAGGTCAGTCTTGGTGGAGTCCTCTGTAGAGCCCTCTGTCCCCCCTGACGCCTCCTTCTGTTTCTGGAGCTGCTCCTTCTGCAGGCTGCGCTGCTTCTTACGAAACTTGGCCCGACGGTTCTTGAACCAGACCTGGCAGGAAGATAAACGGAGAGATCAGAGCTCGCGTTAAAAACGATTATAACAGTGGACTGCCTTTAAATGAAGCCTCTAACCCATAAGACGAGGAAGTGAGGGTGCGACTGGCAAACGGGACACAGGATGAATGCATTCTGGGAGTTTCCTATACCTGGACGCGCGCCTCGGGCAGGTTGGTGCACATGGCCAGACGTTCACGCATCACCACGTCTGGATAGTGGGTCTTCTGGAAGGTTTTCTCCAGGGCCTCCAGCTGCTGGGCGGTGAAGGCCGTCCGACTCCGCCGCTGCTTTCGGTGCTGGGAGCCATACCGGGCCTCGAGGATAATGTCTTGAAATGTACAACCGTTGAGAAAGAAGAAACATGACCAGTTTAATTGAGGGACAGGTCAAAGGGCCGGTGATCACCCAGGAGATCAACACACTACATATATTAAAGTGTATAGTTCAAGTCATCAGCGGTTGCTTCGGAGGGAGGCTTGTTACATTGACACCGGAGGAGGGTGTGAAGAAGTGAAAACCACAAGGAGCAACTGATTCTTACCAGCTAGTCTCTCTGCCAGAGTGAGTGCGTGCACCGAGGGCCTGTAGTCGGGTGCGTGCTGGGCCTGTTGCGCCGCCTGCTGGTGGAGGTTGTACATGGCGCTCAGCGAGTTCATGGCGTGCAGAGAGTAGCCGTTCACCCCGTAGTGCTGCATGACGGAGGGGCTGTCTGTGGTGGAGCAAACGAGATGCGGTGAGCGCCGGGCCTCAAACAAACCGGACGTTTCTCTGGGGCCAGTTCGTTTATTTAAAGAAGAAGAAGAAGAGGGGAGCTTCAAACATGGCTTTACAATGTTCCACTAACCAAATGGCAACAGGTGAAGTAGACTATAAACATTAAAGACTGCGCTCCTATAAGGAGAAATAGTTTCTCCTTTTTGGAAGAAAACTATGAAGGACATTCAGAAATGTATCCGATAAAGATCACGTGTGTTGTTGCAATTTACTCAATTTGTTACTAAAAGTTACTCTTAAATCGTCAGAGAATAACATTTTGAAACAGCAAATATAGGATTTTGTTTAATGATTATTTATTTTAAAAAAATGTATATTTATATGGTTCGTTTTATGATTCTACTGCGCCACCACAACAATTGTACAGCAGGCTGTTTAAACAAAGAGGTGACAGTGAACAGAGTTCTGCAGAGAATTCACGATCCACACAATTTGCAGTTTTCATTAATCAGTGATTTTTTTTTTACATAAATAAATGTGATACAGGCCTCAAGGTAAGAGTTTAAAAGTATAATAATTTTGTTGCTCTGTTCTACTTTTTATTTTTGCATCACGGCACCATTTTGTGGCCTTTGTTATTTCAGCAGTCATCAGGATACTTTTGAACTTTTTGGCACGTACGTATTTAATAATTCGTTGACGGTGGTCCACGGTGGCGACGTGTAGCAAAAGTAAATGGATAATAATAGAAGAAAAAAAATTACGGGTTAAAAAAAAAGGGTAATGTTTGCGTTGACACCAAACAAAAATAGGCCAAAGAAATGAATTACGAGGATCTCCTCTCTAATGCAGGCGCCGAATAGAACTGCAGGACGAAGAGTTTTTGATTTGAGACTTTAAACGCAGTCAAACCTCCGCAGGCTGCGGGGACATATCTCCTTTGCTCCCAGAGGAGGTTGACACGAGTGAGGGGGACGTCGGGTCCCGGGTCACTTCCAGACGCCTGGAGGCGGACGGAGACGTGTGACACCGGCTCCCCGGTCGGGCTCCTGTCTAATGTGGGTGCAAATAGGTTTCCACTATATGGGGCTATTCATTTATCATCAGGCCTGACACGTGAAAGGTGGGCCAGTGTGTGTGTGTGTGTGTGTGAGAGAGAGATCAAAACGTGTGACTAATGCAATAACCCCCCCCCCCCCGTGTATTTCATTTAATTATTTTACTAAATCAGTCTCTGGCTGGATTCATTTAATCTGTTCAAATTTTTTTTCTTTCTTTTTCAAATCTTCAGCTTAAACATTCACCATAATGCTCTTCTTCCAGGACAATGTCACACAGCCTCGGGCTCTGATTTAAGCCTAATTATGCTAATTGCTGTGGATTTATGAGTTATACAGCTTTTCCTAAAGACTCTGCCCCGCAGGGGCCGGAGCTGCTGGCGTCGGTTCAGCAGCTCCGCAAACTAAAACGAGGAACTTAATGGGAATAATGAAACTACAAAGCTGCAGACAATTAAACATGTCGTGTTAAACAACAACAACAAAAAAGACGCCTGCCATGAATAAAATCATATTAATACTGACGTTTTGAGGAATTTGCAGCTTTATTAATTGTTAATTCTTGTTTGTATAATTTTCTTCTCCACATTGTAGAGCTCGGATGTCGCCGGGCTGCTCTGTGGGAACTTCTGCATCAGAGTTCAGGTTATTGTTTTAAACGACAATGTATATAATAAAACTAACAGGTAAAAAAAACAAAAACAGTCTCGTTTGGCAATTGAATGATCTTTGAAGAAAAACGACCAATGATTAGAGTTTGGGCTGCAACTCTCGACGACGGTCCAACTTCCACTCAGTCAACTTCTTACCTCTCCTCTCAGTGTGAAGGGAAATATCTCCAGTGGCAGAGCGACCGAATATTGTCCTCCTTAGATCCGCGGGCAGGTGTTCATGTCCTCCACTCCCGTATCCTGACAGTGTCCCGGTGTGTGTCCTCTCTGCTCGGTGTGGAGGTGGGAGGATGCTGAGCTGCCGTCCATCGGCCTTTAAAGCGACCCCGGGCGGGGTCAGTGGGACGCTCCGACGCGCCTTCTCTCTAGCCAATCACGTCGCTTCTCGCCCCCTCGCGCACTCCCCCTTCACATTACACCTATAGATGACTTGGTTTTTTTTCTGCGTCCGAGCCGCCGACTTCTCCGCTGTCGCTCTTTTTGTTTCTGAAAGAAATACAGTACAGTTTTTTTTCTATATTTAGGTAGTTGGGTTTTATTTTTATTTTCTTCTTTTTTTGGGGGGGCTGACATTTATTATACTAATCAGCTATTGATATTAGGCTAATTGTGGTTATTTTTGTAGTTGACAATGATAATAATACGCTCTTTTTTTGTTTGGGGCGTTTGTTACGGACAAAACACACGGAACGGACCATTTAAACATTTAATGATGTAAATATGTTAAAACTGATTTGAACAACTGTCGACAGGGCAAGTTGCATTTATATAATATCCCTTAATTTCCAACTTGGCTATATGTCGCTCGATGCAGGACCTACAGCTGAGGTCCAGCTATAGCATCCCTATCATAGTTTTAAACAACGTTATCCTCATTTGATAATGCTGATAATTTATATACATTTTTAATAAACACTGAAATATCACTTTATAGCTAAAGATAATGTACGTTTTGGATTGTTTTTAAGGACTAAGCATAACATGAGGCAAATGAAACCAGATTTGAATGAATACATATGTATATATATATATATATATAATATTATATATTATAATATATAAATATTAAGAAACTGCAGTAGTGGTTTATAAAACGTATTTCAACCTTATTAAAAATGAATCTCGGTTTATGCCACAAGTCTCAATTAAATGATATGCGAGTTGTAAGTAATGGCCTCTACTATTTCTGTATACTTTGTTCAGGTTAATTCCGAGCTTTGGTTTTATTCCCCGCTGCCTCGGTGTGTGGCTGCAGGTTCGCGGGGACTGAGCGGAGATGGAGCGATGCTGCTGGGCGGCACAGCCTCCGGCAGCTCCCCGGCCCCGAGGGATTTGGGTGAGGATCGGGTAGACAAGACGCCATTTCACCCTCCCAAAAAATGTCTTCAAATGACTGCTGCTAAGAGGATTAAAACAATAATGCCCCTCTCTTCTTCAAGGTTTTTCAAGAAAAGATTTCTTCTCCCGGAGAAAACCCGTTTAGGCTGGAATTAAGGGCGACGGCAAGTAGCCTTTTAATGTAAAGCTTGCATATTTTGTTGAATTTTCCCCGAGAGAGTGCGAGAGAAAAGAGGGAGGTGGGCTGGGCTGGGGGGGTTAAATCCTCAACTCAATTTGATCTTTGGCCACATTCATTTGCAGAACTTATTCCTGACAACAGCCTGTGAAGTGACTGACGTTGTCAAGCAACAAGTGGTTCTCAGGGCGAAAATGGGCGATTTAACATGATAATAATAACAACAATAATAATAATAATATTAGTAATAATAATAATAATAATAATATTAGTAATAATAATAAATTGGCCAGTAACTGCAGAGCATTTTGGGCCTATAGGGGGGGGGGCAAATCGGATTAACTTGTGAACCGATGGAAATAAGAACTTAAACTGGAGATAAATCTGGCCAGTGTCTCTTTGTGGAAACCGTTTCTAAAGCAATTAAAGCGAGAAGGAATTCCTCTCAGCTGCTCTTCCTCAAATCAGCTTTTTACGGAACTTAATGCGAGCTAATGTCCAGCATGGCTGAGGGCTTTGGTGCCAGTGTCAAGAGGCCAGCTATCAGAGAGACATTAGGCCAGCGGCAGCAGCAGCAGCTTGCAGTCCCTCCAGACCTGCCTGCATGGGATGGAGCGGACAGTACACTCACACTGAATATCTTTTAAATCTCTGTAGTAGAATTTAGACACTTTTTGGAGAAAAAAAATGTTTATGTATGTGACTTTTATAATTATATTCAGAGGCATTCGTTTTTAGTTTACTGAAATGAATCTGATTTGTTTACTTGGACTTGTGATGCCCAATTTATCTTCACACTCATTTTTCTATCCACATAATCTCTAAACTGAATTTCCAAATCAATGCATTTATCATACGGATATTCAAAAAAGCAAGAATATCCTTGTATTTTATACTTTATTTTAGCTTAATTCTATTCTGGCATTTATTTTGTAACTTGTTATTATTTTCTAATCTTTCTTAATCTTTTATAACTGATTTAATTATGTTCTTTTCCATGTTGTCACAATGTTCTTGATTGTTTGAGTAAATCACTTTGAATTGCCCTGTTGCTGAAATGCCTTGCCTAAGGGAAAAAAAAAATCTAATTTTATTGAAGTGGATCATTTACATCATGCTGGAAGATTTTAATCCAAGTAAAGACTACAGTTGATACCCGCAATGTTTTTCATAATTGTTTGGTCAGAAAATACTGAAAAAAGTCCGTCCCAACTTTCTAGAGACCAATGAGATGTGATGAAATATCTTTTCTTTGCAACCAACAGTCTGAAACCCAAAGAAAATCTGTCTGTGAAGCACAGAAAAGCTTTGGAGATGCTACAACCAGCAGATTTTTTATATTTGTGTCAGGTGAATGACTCAAACCATTAATAAGTCATCAAAATCATTGTCTGATGATTTAATAATTGATCAATCAACTCACTGCTGCAGTCCTTTTAACTTTAAAGGACACAAACAGTGACTCTAAATGTTTTCTCTCACAGAACTGTATTGGTGGTATTGACGATTATCCTGAATGCAGGCTCTGTAGTTTACCCATCTGTTTATTTACAATCCTCACAGCCCGCTCCTCATCCCGATCATCTCCAGGATCTCGGCTCTGCTCGCTCCGGGCTAACTTTCTAAACCCCAAATTCATCTCGAGATTTCTGTGGATTTCATTGGTGCGCTCATTGTTCTCTGCACTCAGGCTGCATTCAAGCTCCATCATGTTAAAGCCTCGCCTCAGATGTGAGTTATCGCCTTTGCTCTCAATCATCCTCCCGCACGCTTTCTGAATATCAAAACTTTATCCCTGCATCAGGACTTTGGCAGCCTGAATCGAAGCTCAGCCGAGGAAGCTGCAGCGATTTATAAATCATGTTCAGTTTTTAATCAGGTTTATAACGCATGAGAGTTTGTAATTTTACCCCTCAGATGGCTGCCCATATTTCCAAGTGGCATTTTACATCAAGTCGAGGAGAAAGTTGATGCCTTCAGCCTTCAGAGCCCATTAACTTCTATCATTAGGTTTTCTTTAACTTCATGAATATATTAGGTTTCAATCCAGCTGCTGTGGTCTGCACACGCTCTTAGTCAAGGTTAGCTTGTGCTCATTTGGCTGAAATTAATCATTTTGATGTATGGCTGAGAATTGACTGCTTCCATGGGACTTGTGTGACCGGAGTAACAAAGCAACTTGCCATTAGCAACTCCCTGGCTGTGTATTAGCTGGGCGTTCACCTTTAAGACTTTCCTACTATGTGCTGGATACCTGATTAACAAGGGATAAATCTCTGACTCCACATTTTTAATTGTTCATACTTCTTTGTTATTCTTGTACTAAGATATCACTTAACTGTGTGTGGATGGACTAGATCACACAGTCTCCTGTATACCCAGCTGTGTGCTAAGCTCCCGTAACGTTCAGGTTGACATGTTCTTTATGTATTAAAACACCAGGGTTACAAGTACTGTAATTCATCTTTATATTCTATATGACCTCGGTCTATTTACTAATACTAGTAATGAGTACATTTAGAGCTCCCGTAACACCAGTGCTGAGTAAAAGTTATGTTTAATGTTTGATCATAAAAAATGGTCATTTGAGAGAGAATATATATTTAGTAAGTAAGTGATATATAAAGTGCCCACAGCAATGAGTAGCAAATATTACTTTACAGGTTATTAATTGATGGCATTCTCAAAATATGAAATTGACCTCATAACGTTATTGAGTTGAACTTGATAGAAAGCTGTTGCTTCATTAAAACATCCAGCAGACATGGAGCAACATCTTCATTCATTTGGCGACCTGATGAATGGAAGTGCAACATTCACTCCCCTTTTTGAAAACCAAACACATTGAGAGCAGAGAGAGAGAACAAAAATGTTAAAGCTGTAGACTGGAAAGCCAAAACAATCAGCTGAAGGACACTAAAACACTGTACAGTTAACTGATAACTCTTATGTAATGGTGCGTTCCCACCGACACAATGCATTTTACGTCACTGACGTCGGGCGAAGCGAATGGTGCGATTAGCAAGACGCGATCGAAATATTTTCGCGTGGTGCGGCTGTCAATTAGCATTGAGATCCCCCCTCCGTCACTGGGGGGAAATGGAGGATCACTACTGTCGCTGTGTCGGCACCCAGAGTGTTTTTGTTCAGAGGAGGTTTGTCAGAGAAACGGGATGACGTGAACAGCACAAATGTTCAAGCAACCAAACTCAGTTAGAGACCAAACTCGAAGTTTGTCTGAACAATTTTTCAAATTTCACATTAGACTGATTGCTTCAACATATCAGTTACTGCTGTTTCGTGAGGCAGCGTTTTGACGTATTTAACTTCCTTAGCCAGACAGATGTTTAAAAAAAAAATGCAGCTCTTTCTTTTTTATTCCCCACATTCTTCTTCTTTGTCAGAATCTGGTGCCTACATTACCCATGATGCAAAATGACAACTTACTGTTCAGTCTGAAATTTGCGGATGTTATTCTAGTAGCCTAGCCTAATGTAGCTAGCCTCCAGAAGAGTGGAGGAGCGGGCTACATGAGGTCAGGTCATGCACCGGCGGATTTGTTTCCTTCACGCAACTTATCAGACTTCACTTGCAGCAGCTTCCTCTGGAGCCACAAGTGGCTTCACACAACACATATGTTGTATCAATACATTTTGCACACATGTTGTGAAAGTAGTAGTACTGCCCAAGACCAATGAACTCAGTGTGATATGATTGGCAGATTTTAGTTTTGGTCATTATTGGTCTTGAGAGAATGTGATAATCGGAGCAGAGAGCCCATTATTCAGTATTTTTGTGTCTGACAACACGTTGTTCACTCTCACTATTGTTTATCCTCGTATGATCCCCCAGACGCAGCACACCATGCGGCAGCCAGGGCCGCTCCTCTGAACAGTGTCTCTAGCAGACTTGACATATCGAGGTTGGCAGGTTTGTTTCCTCCCTCTTTCTCAGAGCCAGTCTTTGGTTGTGGCCCTCAGGCTGTGGCCCTGCACAAGGGTTCCTATTGTCAGGGCCTAATCCAGGGGCTACACAGCTTTAGCAACATGGTGGGATAAAAGCCCATCAAACCACTACTTTATGGGGGCAAATCTTTCCTAATCCCTCGCTTTATCTAAACAAAAGGAGAGAAACAAGAGGATAGAGAGAAATTGTGCAGACACAGGGCAAGACCGGGAGCTAAGATGCAAAGAAGTAGTTTCACTGGAGAAGCTAACCACTTTTGACAGGCTTTCACTAAAGGGTTGACAAAAAACGGACACAGAAATTTCCAAAAGGGCCGTACAGGGTCTTTTTTTCTTTTCTAAGGCTATGCTTTAAGATCCTTAGATGGATATGTAGAAATTAGTGAGATTAAATTCAAAAACCTTAACTATTAAGAGGACTTGGCAGGGGGCACCTGAACCTGACGCTGTAAAAAGAATTCAACTGAGTTGATGTAAACAAGCGACAACTGTATGATCTTGAACCTATTCTTTGCTCTTTTCTCAGACCACAAAAAGGGAGTATGGGAATTTGTCTTTCCCGCCTCACACACCGCAAAGAAATCCTGCTCCATCACACACTGGGTGACCCCGACCTGTGTCCAAACCACATTTACTTTCAATGAAATGCAAGTCAGCAAGGATTTGCTTCATTTCGAATGTGGGAATTCTTCAAAAGACAGCGAGTGACAGCAAAAAATGAGGGTTTTTTATTCTTAGTCTGTTTCTGAGACTCTGTAAGCAACAGTTCATCTGCGGCACCATTGTCTGAACAGACCCCCCCCGCCCTTGTAAAACCAGAGGACCAGAAAACTCATATGTTCTCGGTGTTCATGTGTGTCTGTGTCGGGGACAAGTCCCCTGACCCCATTTCATGTCTGCTGCCAATTCCAATTTATATCTTTGATCTGTGGCAACTCGCCTCGAAATCCCAAGTGTCGCATCTGCAAATGACTCTGTGAGTTAGGGGCTCCATTTTCTGTCACAGCCCCAAATGCTCCACAAGAGAACCATTTGGAGCCCGGCAGTCAAAGAGCCGAGCAGAGATTGAGAACAAGCCAGTTCGTTCTGTCTCTATATGTACATAAACTACCACGGCCGGGGGGCTTTCAGTGTTGCTCGCCCTCTCAGGTATACGAACAGAAACATGGTGACAAAGATAATTCACTACCTGACAGTAAACACACTGTCCTCATCCACACACAATAAAGTTCAGGCATTTTTTTAAATTTATTATACATCACGGAGCACAAACTGATGTGGCTCACCTGCAGCATGTTCTTTGTATTTCTTTGACAGCACGCCCCCTGTTGGCCTTTGCTGATGCCTCCATGAATGGGTTAATTAAAATATAATGGGCAGGGGATGCTCGTCAGGGACGGCGTGATTAGTGATTCATTACATAAGCTTAGAATGAAGAGAAAGAGAGAAGGGAAGTGGCTGCATTTGGGTGGGTGGGTGATTAGGGAATCGGGGGGGGTGCACACTGGAACCGCCTAACAAATTGCCAATGGATTTATCTAGGGTAATTAACTATCACCCAGGGAAAGGGCTGGGACTGGGACTACAGTAGAGTCTGTCTCTTATGGGCAGACTCTGGTTATCTTTGCTCATTTAATGGCTTCAAGTCACTTTAATATACAGTGTTTATAATTCAGAAAGCAATGTACAAAATGTGTAACAGCTAAAATAAACACAAAAAGTCTGGACCTGGGCTTGATCAAACTGTATCTTCGAACATTAGAAAACTGAAACACTTTAGTGACAATGAATGGAAACCTGGATTTACAATCCGGAGTGGGGGGAATACATTGGGGGCAATCAGTGCAACATAAACCGGTGTAAAATGTTTTACTAAAACCAATGCTAAGACATGAAGTATTAAAATGAAATTCAGCGATATGCCCCTTTTATTAATCTTTGCATGCAGCACACGAATGACTTCCATCTCCTTTTGGACTGTCATGATCCTATAAAGTAGGAAAGTCTATATATTCCCATCTTCATAGTCCTTCCAAAGCCATCCTCCCATCCAGGAATAATCCTCTCTGGTCCATATCAGCCTCGCAAAGCAGCACACACTTACACGGAGAAGTTGATTTTCGCTGTCTGTTTTATCTGATTTAGGAGCACTTAGAAACAGCTCCAAGTCTTTTCTCGATTAGAGGGACGGGAAAGAGCCTCAGCCGGTGTGATAGCTGCTCCCCCTGCACTATAGCTACCTTTCAACATCTGTCTATTGTTGTGAAATCTGCTTTAAAGCATCCGCGGGTCATCGGGATTCAAACATTTAGAGAATTGAGGCTCATCTGTTGAGCTTAAGTCACTGTCGATTTGCACTCCTCACTTTTTAATCAGAATAATGGGCTGCTGAGCAGAGGCTCTGTTTCAAGCACCTCTGAAAGTGCTGCTTTCTCAGCCTAATATCTGGTAAATAAGCCACAGTGAGGTCGCACAAAATTGTGGGTGCATGTAAAAAAACGAGAACAACGCACCACAGTTTGTTGATCAGTGAGAGTAAAACTTCCATCTATCCACTGTCGTCTTTTTCACTCATCAGCTGTTGAGCCTGCGAGCTCAGCACACTGGGCCCATGGGACCAAGCTCTTTCCCCCATAAGCCTTATTTTACAGTGTTTTATGAAATGAGCATAAGGAATTGATTTGTTGTTGTTTCATAATCTGGGTTTATGCCTTGTTCTGTAAAAAGCCTTCTTAAAAAGCCTTTGGCTGGCTGTCAGGGGAGAGCCTCATCCAGCATTAGCCCACGAGCGGACTGCAGGGACACCAACCCAACATGACCACTTAGACACGAGCCAGAAAATATTTGACAAGAAGAGTCAACAGTCAGGGCCGTGTGGTTTGTGGATGAGGAATACTTCAACTGACAAATCATTTCATATAGTAAACCGCGAAAAACAAAGCATTTTGTGGAAGGGTGAGGCGTTACCTTCAGAAACCATTTCCTCACAAGAAACAATCTCCTGGGTCAAGCTAACATAAGCTGTTTTCAGATATGAACTCCAGAAAATGTCTGGAAAATTGGGTCCAGACATTTTCCAGAGGTTGCCGTTCACATATAAAGAACACAGCAGGAGATGATTTCCAGAACATTCAGGCGAGGGGCGGCGTCTCGCTCACCGAGAGTCATGCAGAGATTTTCCTGCAGTATTCTCCCATTGGCTCACGCCGACATTTTCTGAAAATTTTACGAGGGCACTAGGAGGAAATTATTCGGAAAAATTGTCCGGAGCAACATTTGACTTCTCACATACAGCCCCGCCGTAAAAGTTCAGGAAAACATCTGGACATCAATGCATGTCTGACAGCAGCTGTAGAGCCTGAGTTGTGTCAGTCCTCTCATCCATTCCTGTGCAAGAAAAAGACAGTGTTTTCCCAAAATGTCAAACAATTCCTTTGACATTTCTTACAATCTGTGCTTTCTTAACATTCTCTTGCATTTAATTTAATCAGCTCTTTGTTAATTTTTTTTGTTCAAAGGTTTGAAACTGAATTTGATTTTTCTCTTTATCTGATTCCTACGCTGCATATACTGTTTGTCTGTATGTTGCAGGACTCTACGATCAAAGATGTATTCGCAGAATCTGTGTCACGTTGTGTGTAACTCAGGGAGGTTTTCCACTCAGACAAATAACACTACCCTTAATTATTGTGTGGTAACAATAGGCTGAAAAGTTGAGATCATATTTTATTGGGTTATACCTGCAGCTCAGCAGCTCTGCTCCCAGCTATTTGGCTCTAATTACAGTGTGGTGGAGGCCTCTGCAGAGAATACATGCCAGTGTGGAAATAAGTGCTTAAAAAATGACTGTGTGCGACGGCCTGGAGGCACCGGGCTCTCTGCGGGGAAGCTGCAGTCGGCCACTTAACCTGGATACCTGGATAATCAGATCGCACCAATCGGGGACAAGTTGCAGTTAAAAGGAAGAAGATCGGTTGAACAGCTTGGCTGGTTAAACTATCCGAAGTATGATTCCTGATCCTAAAATTAAAGGAAATCACCCACAAATGAGCATCTCCTCAACCATCAGAGACTGAATGGGGTTAAAGGAGGGAGAGGTGGTGGGAATCATGAGAGAGAGAGAGAGAGAGAGAGAGAGAGAGAGAGAGAGAGAGAGAGAGAGGCCTTGAGAAGAAAAAGGAGTCTTGCTGGGCCCAACTGGCCATGTAAAGAGCCGGGCTGCCCTGCCTGTCAGATGGCGGCTTGCTGGAGGAGTGAGAGCTGCTGTCCTCTCGATGGATAATCCTTCCAGCACACAGCAGGGGCAGGGGAGGAGGGAGGGTGGGGCAGCGAGAGCCTGTTATAGAGAACCAGTGCCGATGGATATCTGTATGTATTTATCTGTTCCCAATGAGCGCTGATTAGTGGTCCACCGAGCTGGATCGAGGACGCCTCTGCAGGACATGAAGTGATAACAGGCAAGTATTTAAAGTTATATTTTCAAAATATGCATCCACACATTTGTCACGTTGCCCTATAAGAAACAAAGTACAGTGTGTTTGTGTGTGTGTGTGTGTGCGTACGTGCATACGTGCGTGCAAGTGTTTTCTGTGCCTCCGGGTCCTGTCGCACCTCTCCCCCCCCCCCCCCTGCAGAGGAGCCCTTTGGCAGAGATCTGACTCTACATGAATATGAATGAGGAGGTAACACACAGGGGAGAGTCGGGGAATCTGATGACAGTGCAGGAAAGGACCAGAGCATCTACTGGGATGTGGGAGTTCTCAGCCCTGCCAGTGATATGATAAAGTGGCTGCATTTGAATATATATATACACACACGCGTGTGTGTGTGTGTGTGTGTGTGCGCCTTGTCTCAGGGTGCGACCCATCAGATGGATATGAATAATGTATTGTTGGCCAGCCCCCCTGTGGTAGTCCATACAGTCTCATCTGTGCGTGTTGTGTTTGGCCTGCCCAGCTGGCCGGGTCACAGGGGATGCACACACATTATGTCACAGTCCCAGGAGAGCTGTGGGCGCATGTTCCCTTTTCATCATCAATCAACGGAGCAAACTGTTTAACAACAACAATGAGGCAGTTAAGAGGCCCCTCAGCTCATGCCAGAAGTGGTGATAATTACCCAAACATGAAGTTGTCAGTCTTCGCCCTCTGCATCTGCCCCTTTTGATTGTGTGCCGAGTGGAGCATGACTCACTCAGGAGCGAGACAGACAGTAATTGGCCAGATTGATTTTTAAAAGCTTATTCAATTGACCCCGCACCTTGTTCCTATAGGAGCATTTCCTTTAAGCTTGACAAATGCTTCAGCAAGTTTCTTGATGCTCTCAAATTGTGCTTTCCTGAAATATCCTTTCCCCCTCTTTGTCAAATGAATCTTGGTTCTCACAATTAGTCATTTTGCTTAAAGGGGACAGTTGAACACACCTCCTGTCAAATTGTCAGCAGGTCTGGATGAAGAGACCAAATACCACACACTGCCTGTGCTGTCTACACTTGCATGTATTTACTTATCTTTCCTCATCTGTGTAAGACGTTTTCAGTGTCAGCCTCAATGCTTTTCATAAAGCACGTGAGGGAGTAGAAATGAACTGAGACATCATGTCTGATAGGCAGAAGAGTTTGCGTTCTAATGAATAATATACGAGTGCTCCAAATACCAGATATCATGCGAACACTGTGGCCACATTCACATCACCATGTTTTTTAAAACGCTGTTACGTTTACATCTGTTGTCCACACTACTCCTTAAGTTTCATAGCGCCTAACTGTATAGTAGTATGGATGAAGCCTGTGGCTCTAACAGCCCTGTCAAGTGACATTGTAAAACTTTAGGTAACAGACCCCTACTTCTTTTTATTAACCACAAAAAGCCATTACTTAAAGTAATTAAAGTACTTAAAGTTCATTTTAACTGATATTTTTTGACTGCTTGGTGACATATTAGGACCTTAAAAACAACTGCACATCCAGCAGACAAGAAGCACATAGGTGTCTGTTTCTGGCCCAATATTCCCTCCTCTTTTAGCGCTGATGGGATTTTAACACCAACTCCTCAGGGAACTATCTGGCTCTTTGGCTGCTAAATGCTCCACTATGTTCACCAGCCGGTTGCTAGCATTGCCTGTCTGCCGTTTTGGTTGCTGGACAGGTAGCATACAGCGTCTTAATGGAAGCTTCTTCTTCTGGGGGCAAAAAAAAATGTCTGCGACTATTTGAAACTACACTTGAAAACCAAAACAGTAAAGTTGTGAGTCTTAAAACCAAAACAATGAGCTGAAAGATGCTACACTGCTCTGTAGAGTTTAGAGGGAACCACAGGGTTGGATGATTATTCTCTGTGAGCGCTTTCATAATTAAACACAGTCATTCGATCTGTTGTTACTATTAAAACGATAATGCATTTTAAAAATGAATAGATGATGTAACGATGCCTGTGTAAGATGTAAATTAATATGTGGGTGCACGGTCAGCAGAGAGTGGTGCTACACATGAAGGTCACAGGCGAAAAGCTCACTGGCTCGAGCCCTTGGACTGGCAGGAAGAAATGCGGGTGAGGGAGATGAATGAACAGCACTTTGTCCTCTCTCATCATCCATGTGAGAGTCGCTCTTGAGCAAGGCCCTCAAACCCCCCGACTGCTGCAGCCGTGCTCATTGCTCCTAGTGGGTGTTTGTGTGTCACCTACTCATGGACGGGTTAACTGTAGAGGTCAGATTTCCTTTGTGTGTAAAAACGACATTAAAAGGGTTCTTCGTGTCTTTCTTTGTTTTTAGTCTCTGCAGGTGCAAAATGGATGTGAGGGCCGCTTGCACCTTGAGTCCAGAATGTCCCTGACCTCTTCATTCTGGAGCAGTTAGGCTGACATTGATTTCCGCTTTCTCCTGCCCTCAGCTAAGTGTCATTCAGGATAACCAGAGAAAATTCCCTGGTTGATAGTCCAAGTCATCCACCGGGAAGGCAGAGACAGAGATGGGAGAGGATCAATTCTTGCAGAGAAAGTTGTTCCTGGTGGTGCACAGCAACGTGGCAGGGCATCCCAACTGAAAGAAAAGTGTGTCAGCACTGATGTGGATCGGGTGAGTGATAACAAAAGGGCAAACTTTAAATTTCATTTATATCAGCATTGCATAGATGAGTGCTGCTGAAGTTAAAATGTGGCAGCATTCTCCCTAGCAGAGGCAGACGTGAGAAACACGCTCTCACAGAGACGCATAGCCTTGGAACACAGAAACAAAATCCATGATATTGATCAGTGTGTTTCATATCGGCGCCTGTAATCCATCAAGCTAACAGTGTGGGATAGGCCTAATTTATATCATCTGAAAGTTGTAATCAAAGATGAATGAACCCCAGCGTGATAGAAATGTGCACTGGGTCATAATTTCTACCACTGTCAGTAACGGAGGGAGGGGATAAACACAGCAGCCGCTGCAATGGAAATAAACACAAGGTTTTTATAGCTTTAGAGTTTATCTACCAGCATACTGCAAATACAAACTTTTTTTTAGATCAGACTAGTGCTATTTGACACAAAATCCTTTATTATATCTGAAAATGTTTTTATCATTATGATTTGTTTTTTTTCTATTCTGTTTTGCTAGGATTAGTGTTGATCATCTTTTTTTTTTACTTTATTGACCTTTTACATCGTACTTTGAATTGCATTTGATTTATTTGAAAGGTGCTAAAAAGAGATAAAGTTTGTTTGATTGATTGACTGAAAATGAAATCATAAAAGTTGAATAATAACATTAAAAGCGAAAGATGTAATATAAAACCTCTACTTTTCTTCTTTTCCAAAACAAGTTTCAACTTGAGTCACAAGAATAGCAGCTCGATTTACCTGACGCATCCCACGAAAATTTCACATAATAACATCATTTGGCAAAAAAAAATGCATGTAACGTCTGTATATCTACAGCCACCCTTAGCATTTAGGAATTAGTCGTTAGTGTTTACATGAGATAAAACTTCAACAACCGCTTTATCCATTGTCCAATAGGAAGGCCCATGTACATGTGACAACTCCTGACCCAGAGGAAAAAGATGGCGGTGAAGGAGCCTCAAGAGCAGCTATGGAGAGGGAGAAGGGGAGAGTAGCTGTAAATATATGTGTAAATATATATAAATGTTCCCTTTTAAAAAGCCACTTAAGAACTCCAACCCTTTAAATAAGGCCAGGAATAATCTGTTTCCTTCGTTGCGGTAGATCCAGCAGGGATTTGCAGAAACATTCGGCAGTGACACAGATCTACATAATCATTTTAAGTTTCTACCCGCTCCTTCCAATGATTCTCCTGCTGTCACTTTAGATACCGCTTAAACTGATTTGGGCTCCCTAATCTCCCAGTATTTCTTAGACTTTAAAAATTTCTAATAATATAAGGAGATTATTTCATTTATAATTGATTGAGTGCATTTGCCGGAGTGCCACTTCAAAGTTGCTGAATTAAAGATGCATTGAAGACGCCTGGTGCCGGGCGCTGTGAGTCGCGGGGTGGGGTGGGAGGTTGTGCTGCGGGAGAGGGTGGCAGAGGGTGTTTGGGAATGGTGGTGGGGGGAGGCTTGTGTCTTCACAGTGGAGCGAGAGGAGTTATAGCTGGGGCTGATCCACGGAGATTTCTTAAAATGGGCTCTAGCAAAGTGCCGCTCTTGGAGAAGGCATCAGAGGACACTGGCCAATACCAGCAGTGGTGGGAATCTGTGACTGTTTTGGAAAGACTCCTCTGTGAAGAGGAGGCTCTGGTTACGTTTACCTCCTCAGAGATAATGAGTCGAGTCCTGTCCATCCTCCGAGTTCCTCTGAGAACACATCAAGAGGATGATTGCCAGGTGAAGTCCGCTCTACCTGTAAGAGACTTTACTTAAATACCTTCCTTCCTCTCACTCTGGACGGCCAAAAAGTGTACGTTCTTCAAAAGCCTTTTTTTTCCTTCTTAGGCTCTATCTTTGGATCCCAGCACACAGGACCCTAAAATATGCACAGGCCAGAGCTGAAATATACTCTGCCCCCTGATTCCTCATCTGCTCCTCTTCTAAACTGATCCCCAAAACGCCACTCGGGAATCAGGCTCTCACCTCCTCATTGGCCAACCATTACCTGCATCTCCTCCCATTGGACGACTGGGAGGGTCTTCATTAACGCAGAATGCGAGATGGAGCGAGTCTTTAAAGAAAATCCCCCCCAGCCCGAAAGAACAGGAAAAAGATATGGCCTATTTGGAGAGCTCAGGCCTATTGGAGTGCTTAGTTCTGACTAAATGAATCTTGACAGTGAGGAGGATGCTCTCCTCCTGCCCAGCATTGTAACAACAGAGTATGTGCCCCCCCCCCCCCTCGCCCACATCTCACTGCCTTAGATGTTCTGACCCCCACCCCCATTCTCCACCACCACTATGCTATGGCCCAACCAAAATCATAATCCTCTTAACGCTCTGCCTTATTAACCACTCATCTAAATGACATGAAAAGCAACTGGCTGGAGAGAAGGGAGGGGGAAAAAAAGTAAATTATTTCCCCTGGAATAAAGTCCTGGCCCTTTCACCATACAGTACTTTGTATTTCACATTTGATTATGTGACAAGTGTATCTAAGTCTGCTCGGGGCTCAAGAGAAATGTATTTCAGAGCCCATGGCACAGCAAATGTAGAGAGAGGGTCCAACATGCCCTCTGTGGTTGTACATACACACTGTCAAGCATGCACACGCACACACACACACACACACACACACACACACACACACACACACACTGGTAAATTGAATTCCAATTAAAATGATTCCTCACATGATGAATAAATGGATGATCCATTTGGCTCATTTTTTTTCAATTGAAGAAAATGTGAATTACTGATCCCTCTTACCCAAGAGGAATCTGCTCATTAGGGTCCATTTGAATTAAGATCCCTCCTTGGCCCTCCTGCCCCACAGTCACCACCTTCACTGTACAACCCGGTGAACCTTTGTAATACCCAGTACCACCACCTGTAAATTAAATCTTGGTTCAACCATTCGACCCAGTTCTTGCTCTGGAGGTAATACAGGTTTGTCCCCCCCGTGCATTTGCAGGCTGAGGCTTACACAGGTCTAACAGAGGGAACATACACACACACACACACACACACACACACACACACATACACACACACACACAGAGGCTCTGTTGTCAGGTATCAGGCCGAGGATAACAAGTGTGAAAGAATAATGTTTGAGATTAACGTTCACTGCAGTACTTTGCCCTAAAGGAATATAACAGTCAATATATCTAAAATCTGATTCCAAATGTTGAGGCCAAATTTTAAAAAACACAGATTTCCCTGTGTGCATGTTCCCAACATCAACCTTGACAACGATTCATGTTCCAATACATGTATTTATTGAGACTGAGCAAGGTGCAAGATTCACAGCTCTAATTAGTATTTTTATATAAAAGTCGGATGACAATGACAATGTGTAACACGAGATGCAAGTCACCAGCCTCTGACGCACTTTTGGTCATTGTTTTGGCTTATACTTGTCCAACGACATTTAGAGGAGAGACAAAGTTAGCAACGAGAACCTGCTTTTTGCAGTTATTGGACCAGTAAGCTCCCTCAGGAGACTTTAACATAGTTAGAAATAAGAATATGAAGCAATGGGTTTTGCCAAAACAAGGTTGAATTTGATGTTTTTTCTTACAGAATGTTGTCAGATCAGTCAAAAATAGTTTTCACATAGCCAAAGGTCTGGTGATTATACCAGAGTCTCTGCTTTTTCCAGGCTTTCATTCATCACCTTATTTACATCTTGGCCTGTTTTTCACGAGGTTCCCTCTTTTCTAAGTTGAGATGCTTCTTCTTTGTTCTTGACGCAGTGATGGCCAGGTGCCAGAGAATTTAAATAGAAAGAACAAATATCTTTAAAATCACTTCTTGTGTTGAAATAAGCCCTCATGTATCGTCTTTACAGGTCAACAGCTGTTGAGGGTTTAAATTCCTCATATACTTCCTGTCTCTGTTAAGCCAGTGTGTGGACTGTATTATCGTGGCTGTGACAAATTCTCACACCATGACCATAGATGACTCTTCCCCAGGTCCAATTCTGGATCACTGTGCTGCTCTCGAGTCAGTGCCTAGTCGGGCTGAGCATTACCATCACGTTACCAGTGATTGATAAATGATAGATTTATATTCATATTCAAGATTTAAGATGCAAAATGACCTGACCTCCAAGAAAAATTTGTAATCCTTCTTCATTTCTAGGTTCCCCTTTTTTTTAAAAATGATGGAGACCAAACTAAATGTTTTACTACTAAGTACAGTTTAGTACAGAGCAGACGTCTGGGGGAATAAACACATTAAAAATAAATATAGTAGATCAGACAGAAAACTGGTTTAACAGTCTGTTCTCATATTTCCCCTCTCTCCTCTGTTGGTATCACGTTGACACTTTGTAGCATGAAATATAGAACCGGTCTGTGTTCGGACCCGCCGAGATAAAATGCAGCTGAAATTTGCCTTTGCTTGCCTCCCCTAAGTGACGGTCGTGCTCCTGTTAAGTTGACTAAAGACACCATGTCCAGGGCTTTGTAAGGTCTGTTTGGTTTGCCCACATCTTGTTTTCTTGTTGCTCCTCAGCACTCTAAGTCCTTTTCAGGGAGTTTATGAGGGCCCGCCTTGTGGAGAGAAAACCCTGGCAGTGTTTGCTTTGGGAATAGTCTCCTGACAGGGTGCTAAAGGAGCATGTCAGAGCACGGGTCCCAAAGTGTTTGGGTAAAGAGAGCCGCTACCTCTTGCCACTGAGGAATCCGCCCTTCTTCGGTAATCTGTCACACCTCCTTCCAAATAAAATGGCTCAGAGATTTTCACACAAGTCTGTCAGGGTTAATATTTACCCCTGCCCTTTGGTCAAGAGACAGAGCGAGGCACAGGGAGGGGGAGAGAAAGTGGGAGAGAGAGCTTGGGTTTTGAAAAGCAGGGAGTCATCCGTGTGTCCTCACAGCCAGACCTGACAAGGTGATAAAATGATTACAGCACATTTTATCAGGCTTTTTTTCTTTCTCAATTGATGCTTACAACCACTTAGAATGGTCTGAGAGGTCATTAGTTAACAAGGACTGATTGTGTTGACAGAAAGACTTTTCAGAGAAATCCATAAGTTACAAGACTTTACAGCAAGTGTTTGATATTTTGGGAAATATGCTTATTTGTTCTCACCCTTTAAAGAGTGAGATGAGAAGAATGATGCCAACTTTGTGAAATAAGAAGCTGGAGAAAGGTGAGAGTTAGTAAGGTATCACAGCTAGCCTGGCTCTGCAAAAAAAAATCTACATCCCAGACTTCATGGAGTCTATATTGATTTCTGCACAGTGTGACAACAAGACTCCGGGAAGCCACTGCTCCCACACAAGAAATAGTGCCAAACACATAACACAATTTGATCCACCATTTTTGAAGCCGTCAAACCAAACAAGATATTTTGTGTTAATTAGCAGCTTCAGAAGAGATGGCAGAGGGATTCCATTATCTTTTGTATGGAGCTGGCTGTTTGAAATCTCTATGCTATGCTAAGCTAACAGTTTGGCTGGCTCCAGCTTCATATGTGATAAACACATACAGAATTAGAAAGGTGGCCTAAAACTCCCTTCAATCTGCGACTGTCGCATTTTGTATGTCTGCCTGTCACAGCCCGTCATCCATGAGTGGCGGTGGGTGAATTGGGGGAGGCACTGCAGGAGAGTACAGGGGGAAGGAGCATGTGGGGCGGAGGGAAGGAGGGTGGGGATTTAGCGTGGCCCGTCGGAGGGCTAATTCCTGTGCAGGCGTTGGAGCTCCTCAGCTCCGCCGTGGCTCAGATATTCAGATTTGGGCTGGGCTGCCATGTGGGCTCGGAGATACACTGCAGCCGGCTCCTCCCCCGCTCTATTCAGGGCCTGCGAGGAGCCTTGGGATGGCGTTAAAAAAGGAGATTAAGTTTCCTCCAGAGAGCAAAGCTCCTTAAGGGGGTATCTTTGTGCCTCTCAGCCGCCTGGTCAGTGAGGGATACGTGAGGGGGGCCTCGCCATGAACTCCACTGAGACACTGGAGGGTGGGGGGCTGGGTGGGGTGACACAGAAGAGGTGGGCTGTGGAACGCGGGGAGGCTGACCTGACTCCCACCTCCTGACTGGCACCACCCCGACCATGGTTACCGGCTCAAATGACAAACATCGATTCCGATTCATGGCGTTGGGTGCCAGCAGCAAGAATCCCTTCATAAATGAAGGAAATGAATGGCGTCAATTTATGGCTTTTATTAGTCCGAATCATTCAAGAGTATATCTGAGAGGAGTTTGTGTGCATGACAAAGTGTGTATGTATGCATGGGCAAGTATTTTTACAGAGAGTTAAAATTTGTCTCTAAATGCAGCAGAAGGTTTTTGAACACATGCAAGCTGATCGAAGTGATGCTCAAAAACTCTTTATGTCTTTCTCTGATTCTTTCAGTCCTACAGTATGTGGGAGTGAAAACAGAAAAACACAGACCAAGCTAAATGCTTTCAAGACATGCACGGAAGTCTTGACATTTTCCTAAACTTTTCCGGAGGGGCTGTATGTGAGAACGCCATTGACCGCATATGTTGCTCAGGACATTCTCTGAAAATGTTCCTGCCAGCGCCCAGGTAAAATGTATGTAAAATGTCCAAAATGTGAGCCCATGAGGGAATACAGTAGGAAAATCTCCTGAATGTTCCAGAAATGTTCCTGCTGTTGTGAACTTCTCTGACTTGGACAATCGCCTGCTGTGTTCTTCATATGTGAACTGCAAACTCCTGAAATTGTCCGAGGTTGGAAAACAGCTATAGATATATATACTTTTTAAACCTTCTACTGTCTGTGTTGCTGGTTTGGTTTAGGTCAAAACCACACGGGCATCTATTACAGATTGAGATCATTACTGTAAGTAGCCCTTCAAAAGGCAGATTAACAAGTATTGCAAATTCTGACCTATGAAGTGAATGAAGTTGAAATCTGCCCTTCAAAAGCCTTTGATTCTTTCCTTTCAAACTAAAAGCGCTGGAATACCAAAGCAGAGAGGGAAAAAAAACCCTTACACATTCCTTTAGTTGATTAGCAATACTGATGACGGGGTTGAATGAAAGAAGGGGAAAAAATATAACGACTTATTCAGCTTTGTAGCCGAGCCGAAAAAGGCCTTATCTTCTCAATTCAGCAGCAGCCTCTTCTGGGAAGCGAGGATCACGGTGCCGAGGGACTGTCAGGTCCTGCCAATAGCCGTAATGGGCCCTAATTCCACATTAATGCAGTCTAAATGAAGTGTCACAGGAAGATTGATCTGCTGAGGGCGTTGCCTTGATGAAGGTTGTTCTACTGAGTGGGCGCCTCAGTGGACACCTGGTTACCCTCCGCAACGCCCCGGGGGCCTCGTCTGCAGCCTGCAGAGCAACCTGTCACACTCTGCAACCCTGTACGTGTGTCAGTGCACATCCAAAAAGTCTGAGAAATATTTTTAAAAATCCAAATTAAAGTAATTTGTCTTGATTCCTGTGAATAAATCCAGCAGGTGGAGGGACGGAGCTGTCCTGCCTCTGGTGTTTTCGAGGATGTTTTGTCTGATAGTCTCTCGGCTCCTTCTGACGAAGGTACATTTTTCTCCGTGTTCTGTTGTCTGACAGGTGCACAGGCCGGATAATGCTGCCAGTGGGAGACTTTGCAGCGAGCTTAAATACAACCAGTCCTCCTACTGTACATATCTAAACCCCATTTTACTCCTTTCCAATAGTAATTCTTGTCCACAGAAATGGCTTTTTACTTACTGTCAAGTTTAAACTGCTATTTCTTCCCTGTGTGTAGAGTATTAGGCTAATCATGCCATAATTCAGGCTTCTCCATGCTTGTCTCATATATATATATATTTATATTTATATATGCAGCCACTTTTGACAAGATCACCTTTTGAGTTGCTAGTTAGCTCAAATTTGGGCACAGTGACAATTTATTTCTAATATATACTGACTATCTAAAATACACCTTTCACGACATTGTACTGTATATCAGGATAAAAGACTTCCCTTAAAAGCTGACATGTTTATTTAAATTTTTTAAACACTATTTTTGAAACTTAATAAATAAATAAACCAAATAAATATAATTTCAACACTTACTTGACTTATAACAAATTATATTATAAAGTTTCTCCATAGTATAACAGTTTATAAAGTTTCCTCTGTTGCTATAATTAAAGTGGATGTTTTGTCCACACTAGAAAGACCTTTAAGGTAAACTCATTTGCGGTTTTGAGCCAAATGAATAAAACTGATTTTATAAACTCCAGTATGGCGCGAGAGCGAGAAAACCCAAATCTTTTTACAGAATTTATTTCTCGTCACGTGTTGGAGATTTAAATTTTTCCCTGACTCTAATGATCTGAAGTGTGACTCTAAATAAGACCTACAGGCCCTTCAAGGTCCCATTTGATGTTTTAAATGACATTCATGCAATGGTTACAGTTAGCCACGAGGCTTACAGTACCGGACACACTCCCTTCACATCAAACGCTCCTCCACAGTTAAATGAAACTCCATAAATGATATTTCATGTAGTTAAGGTTACTGAGGAGCGTGGCGATGAGTGTGTCAGCTGGTGAGTGAGTGCGTATGTATATATTTATATGTGTGTGTAACTGCACATGAGCAAACACATGCATACTTTATGTGCGCTCAACTTTCGAAGCAGCAGGCCTCTGGATGTGCCTCCCAGGTGCTCCAGTTGTCTGCAGCAAGTGTGTCAGTATCAGTTTGATTAACTCTAATACCAGGGATTTTGGCACATGTGGTCAGGTTAATGAAACTCAGTGAGAAGGCACTTCTCCCTGGTTCCCTCCCCACCAGGAAGCTGCGGGTGATGGGATGAGGTTCAGCAGCTCGCTCCCTCTATCCCTCAGCGCCCCCCCTCCTCCTCCTTCGCCAACGGGACAGTCTGACGCCCTCTTCATACGCCCAAGCTGTTGAGATGTATCACTCCTCCTCCTTCTTTTCTGTCTCGTCCTGCTGATTGTCAATCAGTCAGTTTGCCACTGATTATGTAGTTGGTTTCGTTTCTTAACGGAGAGGAGGAGTGAATATAGTTTAGGACATTTTTGGGTTTTCTACAGGAAACACTGCGTAATTAAAACATTTTAGTCATCTTTTGAGATTTAATGGCATTTTTCAACAAACTGCCACTTGTGATAAAATGCATTAAAAAGAAAAATACATTTTTCTTTCATGAACGTACCTCTCAGGTGGTTTAACTCTGGAGACCTTCTCCCACCAATAAAAAGTCTTCTTTAAACACACAATATTCAGTTTAGTTTTTTTTTTCCCAAGGATTGCCAAGGTTATCATGACACCAGCTCCCCAAACCCTCAAAGTGTTTCTCCTTGCTCTCTCATTCATCGCTGACACAGAAGTAGGGCACGCTGTAGAATGAGCAACACAATTGGGAGGCATCCTGTCACTTTAAGAGGGGGACCCATCTAATCTCTCCCCATCCACTCAGGCCCCTGGATTTATAAATTTCCTGCAATCTCGATTCTCAAAGCCGTCTTGATTTCGAGAGTGTGTGTGTCTGCTAGTGAGAGGGGAAGTGTACGACTGGCAAGAGGTACTATTGGGGGGTTGTGGTTTGTTTGTGCTGTCCTTTAGAAAAAGAGCTTACGGGTTCAGCAGAAGAAACGCGGGGAGCTAATGTGAAGATTTAGGACTTTCTCCGAGGCTTGGCCTCATCTAAGCTCTGTTTGCTTGAGCCGTTTGTGGGGTCCTGCTCACACTAAACCCAGATTAATATTCCCCCCATATCCAACCAGCCCAGACACCGGCTCCCGGCCTCGCTGTCCTCCACCACCACCACCACCACCCCTCCCCCTCGCTGCCTTTTCTGGCCGTGATCGTCTCCCTTCCCTAATCCAAGTCCGCTGCCTCTCATCTTGCTCTTTATCTCGTCTAAGTAAGCACCTTTCTCATGGCTTCTTTCCATGAGGGGGAAGCAGCAGGAGGAACGTAAATATGTTTTCCCTCATCCCTCCCCATTGCTCACTGACCTCTGTGAGGTGTTATTATCAGAGTGGCTGCAAAGCCCTGAGATTGCTTTTAACCAGGTTCACCGGGGATCGTTTAAATGGCTCTGCATTGGTTTACATGCCACCCAGTGAACACATACAGTGGCTACTTATGGTATTTCACAAATATGTCAACTGTAATGAATAAAAAAATTGAGTACACACCCAATCTAAATCAATTTCTGTACCCAAACATTAGGATGTATGTCATCCTCCAGAAAATGTAAATGCAAGGGAAAAAATCTCTCACATTTGATGACTTGTTTCTACGTTTATATTATTGGAAATCGTGTTAGATGATGCCTTAGTCAAATTTCTGCAAATGCGTTTTATATGTACTTTTTCAATGCAAAATTAGTGAAACTTCAACTTCAGTGGTGAAGAAAGTCACAATGTTTAATTTGAAATAGTTTAACTGAACTTAGACAAAATTACAGGTACACCACAGAACATAACACGGTCCAATTTAACAACACTTCCGACTGATCAACTTCTCTCAAGAAGTCACAAACTGTGACTGTAAACTTCACACTGCTGCACTGTTATTCCCTGGCTTTAACATTGGCCTGCATTACACTTTCAGGTGTTCCTGTTATTTTGTCCAACCACTACATGTCATCAGCAACAAGATCAAACAAGCAGCCATTTTGCATGATTCATTTAGGATTCATTTTCAAAGCAACCGTTGCACTTTGTGTTATACTGAGCAACTGTGAGAACAGCAGAGCCACAAGAACTGCGTCCCGCTGCACTCATACTGCTGCTCTCCCACTCTCTCACAAGATCGTCACCAAAAAGCCCAGAGCTACTCTTCCTCTGTCCTCACTTTTTTTCCCCCCACTTGTCTTTTCTGCTTTTCTTGTTCCCTTTCTCCCGGCTGGATCAAGGCTGAGAGAAGAATAACAAACGCATTTTGAGCCGAGAGAAAAGGGGATGAATTTGGCGTGCGAAACAGGCAGGCTAAACCCATTACCTAAGTGTTCTTTATCTTCCCATATGCTTTTGTTGTTTAATCAGCTTTGTATCTCTCCAAATCCTGGATTGAGATAACAAACAAATGGATGAGCTCAACATGCAGAGTAAGAAAGCCTTTTTGCTGGCACCTTCAAAAAAAAACAGCCACTCTTCCCTCACGCTGCACAGTGGTCGCAGTAGAAAACACAACAGGGTCAGATTCTTTGGTTTTCGGACTGGACCACGCTGCAGCTCTCCCTCAAATTAGGTCCCCTGTCCGCTGTAAAGCGATGGAACCGGGGGAGAGGGGTGGGGGTGCAAAGCTGGAGCTCGCAGAGTTGCAATCTTCAGCCACGATTTCCCTCCTGCTTCCTCTACATAAGAAAAGAAGGATTCTAGATTATCCCTGGCATTCAGAGCCGGGCAGAGTCGAAGACTCACTGAATACAGAAAGGACTTTGCTGCCAACGTGGGCCATACGTCTCCATCGTATGGCCCACGTTGGGTTGGGGGTCTACATTTCCAGTTCATTGCCTTTGTTTACATTTCCATACTTATGGTGGGGTTTTTTTTAGTGAGTCACTCTTCCAATTCTAAAAAGTCCTTTTGTGATGACCTGTCATGGCATCTCATGTCATGTCATGTCATTTCATGGATGGATGGATGGATGGCTAGATAGATAGATAGATAGACAGATAGATAGATAGAAATCTGATGTTGTTCATCAGCTGGTCTTATCTATCGACTACAATATCTCCTGACTTCAGCAGGACTTTGTCATCACATTTCATATGTTAGATCCGTAATAAATAGTTATCCCTCATTCACAATGAATTTGAAGGCCAGCAGAGACGTAAGTTAGCTTAGCATAAAGACTGGAAACATGGTGCACTAGACAAAAAGCAAAGTTTCTGCTCCGGACGAAGAAACTGTCTCATAACCCCCTGGTTAATCAATAAACTGACATTTCGACACGTGGGTTTTTGTACGGATTAAAGTAATGAGAAACAACATGTTAATTATTGAGCCTTGGAGGCGCTGGTTTGTTGATCAGGTCCAGACAGATTTTTCTTGAATTCCAATATTTCTTTCACCGCTACTTTACCCAGATAACTTCATCCATCATGTTAAGTCTAACAAACTCAAGAAAATGGTGCTGCAGCACGTGCACACACATTTGGGCCATACGTGTGTGACTGTCATCTGTTGTTGAATTTAATTCAACAACTATCAAAAGAAGTTGCATTTGAAGTTCTTGTGAGTGACACCTAAACTCATATATTTTTTTGGGGGGGGGGGGGCAGAGATCACGCACAGAAACAATTCTGTTCAGACTAAAAAAAGTGATGATAATAGTGGGTGCATGCGACCTCAATGTGCATCTCACAGCTGAATTCCCCCAGGGTAGAGGGGCTCATCACCCCTTCTTGTTCCCCCATCAGCCACACACACACACACAGTCTGGGAATGCTGAGGGAAAATAGCCCTCATTTATTATTGCCACACTCCCTCGTCCTGTCCCCTCGGTTCAGCGGGTGCGCCGCCAAAGCACGTCTTCCCCCGCCAATGTCACACAATTACCTCTTAACTGCTCAAACAAATAGAGCGACCCAGAGAGTGACATCAAATCAAAACTGTCACAGGTGATTGAGTCTAGTCATCACGGCAGGCCGCCCGCTACCTGTCAGGAGAGTGAGGGAATGAGAGGGCGAGGGAGAGAAGAGGGAGAATGTGATAGCTGCTTTGTAATAGACCCCTAATAATGTATAAACACCCCCGCTCTCTTTTTTGCTCCTCTCATATTAAAGTTGGGAACAGAGTCCACGGTGCCCTCCTTTTTAGCCGCTCCACTCCCTCTCGGGACTCAGGTTGGAGAGAAATGGCGGGCGAATGGAGTAATGATAGGGAAAATGATAGAAGGGAGATTGAAATTTCCATCCTCTGTGAACCATGCCAGCTCTGCTCCTGAAAAGACATTGGCTGCTAATGGGGTTAGATGACACGCATGAGAGTTGGAGGCCTGAACGATGTCAGCTGTTGATACTCCGGACACAGATGCAAAAAACAAAACAACACTTTTTACAGAAAAAAACTCCCTCGAGGTATGGGCATGAAGTGATCGTCCACAGACCCCAGATTCATCCACACAGTTTGGGCTTCGCTCTGCACAGAAAATCCCAGGTGGATCCAGACAACAACTGCTGGTTCCTGTGCAGCCATGATGCAGAGCATGCAGATAGACTGATGGAAGAGAGAGGAAGGAAAAACATTAAAGTGCGTGAGAGAAGGGTTGAACAAGAGCAAACCAAGGGGACATTAGGGACATGATGATGTTGTCAGTGTCTGCCGTAAATTGGAGAATGACACAGTCAACAGACACGGCTGGCTGCTCACCGCGGCGACACGCCGGGGCCGTGACACTGACAAATGGAATATTTCACAGGACTTAATCAGAGGAGATGGGGTTTGGTCTGCAGGTGACACTGGTCCCGCTCTGGTGCTCACAAAAAGAAAACTGATTGCCTGCCTTGAATCCCCCAACATCTCTCCATTTCCGTGTGACTGTCTGTCTCTCTGTTTCCATGTCCTCTCCCACCTCTGTCAACGCAGTACAAGTGGGGGGGGGGTTAACATGTGCATGGAGTACAATTAAATCCAGAGATAGCCTGCGAAAGCTGTGCCAGTAAAGATATGCAGAGCTACAATATTGTGGGTTTACAAATTTGCACCATTTTTTGACTGTCGGGCTGCATTTGATCAAAAGTTAAGGAAACAGAAATTAGACAACACTAAGAGTCTACAGTTGTGCTAGTGGCTCCATGATGCTGCACTAACAGTACTTTTTGTTGAATGGTAATATCAGCATGTCAACATGCTTATGACAAAATACAGATTTTCAACATGGTACTGAGAACACAATAAAAATGAGCTTGTTCAGTGGTTCACTGCTTGCACATGTGTATTGTCAAACGACAACTTTTTTCGAACCAATCAAAACGGACACTATGTTGGTTTTACTATCAAATAATGACTACAATTAAACACATTATCGCTACATCTACCTCTCTTATTTCGCTTTTTAAATTAAATATGAATATCTGAATATTTAATATCTACATATTTGATCTGATAATGATGGGGGGGGGCATCCTGGCCCAACACATGGGAAAGATCCTTGGCAGAGGCAACAACATGTGAGAAGATGGAGAGAACACCTATAGGAATAAAGTTAAGTTCATCCACTAGACAGGTCCCTTCGTTGCCTAACTAGGAGAACAGAGTCCTATTCCGAAGGATTTTAGAGTTCTTACACTATTTGCCGAGCAAGACTCTCCTGTTGGTAATTAGCCTTGTTCAAAACTGCCACCCAGAAAGCATCAACAACCCCAAAAAACTGACATCCATTTCCAAACTGCTTTGTTTGCAGGGGCGGGCATGGTAGTGCCACCAGAAGCTGTATGTGAGTTCGAGATTGGTGATTTGGTGCCTCAAGTCCAGTAGCCCCACGCCAGGTATGAATCACGCCAATGGGCCGCTGCCCTGTCACAGCAGCTACAGATCAATGATAATTACCACCTTGACATGAGTACGCTTATTACTGAACAGGATCAGGGACAGGGGCCCGGGCTGTGGTGGCCGTAGGGCCCAATCGATAGTCCAGGAATAATGGCTCTCTGGGGCCCTAGATTGGACTTTGCCACTAAACAAGCCATTACAGCTGCACGCATGACAGCTTAGGTCTAGATATGCGTCCTAACTCTCCTTGTCCTGGAGGCTCCTCTCTCAGAGCCCGCCTCACTATGGCTCCCACATGCCTCAGTACTCAATCTTGTCATGGACTGTTATGGGCAGGCGAGACATATGCCTCTGGCTTTGAGACGTGTTAACCAGAAGTGAGTGATTAGGGGAAGCATGCTGCTACAACACAATGTGCTCCTGTGCAACATGCCGGAGAAAGGGGCCTTGCAATGTGACCTGATGATTGCCACTGAGTATAGAGATCAAACACAGTTGCACCGGCGTGTGTACACATGAATATACTACCCACACACACACGCACGCGCACGCACGCACGCACACGCGCACACACACACGCGCACACACACACACACACACACACGCACACACACACACACACACACACACACACACACACACACACACACAAACCAAACACACACAGAAGCAAGCACATCAATGCGTATAAGCGATGCTGATCCGTCTATGGCAGCCCTCATCTTCTTTTCTCTTTGATTTTTACCATCTCCCTCCTCCAGATCCCTTGTTTTTTTCCCTTCTCCTTTTTTAATCCGGTCATACCTGTAATCGGGCTCTGCGACAGGAAACTTCAGAGAATCAATTAGTCCTTGCCTCATCCGGGAGCCAAGACGATTCCTCTCGACTTGAGCCGCAAACTCCTTCTATCAGGAGTCATTCTGCCTTCCTAACACCCAGACTCCTCTCTCCTGAGCTCGGATAGGTTTGACTCTAAGCTTCTAAAACGTTGACAACCCAAAGCGCCTTTCTCTCGGCAAGCCCTAACCGCCTGCCTCACCCCGGCCCCTTCTCCTCTTTCTAACTGTCGTTGCTGCTAAATAAAGAAGGATTTATTTTTTTTTATTTTCTCCTCCACAACACAGAACTGTAATAAATCTACGTTATGGCATTTGATCCACAATTAAATAAACAGTTCCCTTTAAGATCATTCAAACTACACCTTGCGCTAAAGCTCGATGAGAGTGGATATGAGAGGGAAGCTGGTGACCCCAGGCCTATAGGCCTCCTTTGTCCTATCGGGAAGTTATCCAGTGAAGAGGCAGCATTGTGGACGATGTTGTTTTTAAATGCCGCTACATTGAACACAGGGAAATGCAAACCTGGGACTCTTCTGCTGGATACAGCCGGCCCTCGAGTGGAGTCTGGAACAAACAGAACATTGAGGGGTCAGATTTAATCCCCCCGCCCCTGCCTTTTGTATTCAGATTAAAGACTAAGGAGGATTTGGAGGAGCCCAGAGTCTCTTGTTAAAAGACTGTGTTCTCCACTTAACCTGCAATTTACCTGTCACTTAAGCCCACTGCAGCGATCATCCACACCTCTGGTAATGAAAGGGGCTGTTATTTTTTCTGTTTTTTTCCCCCCTCACAATTTGAAGAAAGGCTTTATGTTCACTTGAGCCAACGAAAGTGGCATAATGAATTCCCTGACAGATGCTGATTAAAGCAGTGCCGGTTTGTGAAAGCTACTTAACACTTTAGACATAAACAGAAATGGGATTGCCACCAGTGTACACACACACACACACACACACACACACACACACACACGCACACACACACACGCACAGTCAACCTCTCATAAACCAGATATCACTTCTTAACCAGTTGGACTGTTGAGGTTGAATTCAGTCAATACTCCCTGGGGAGCAGTGACAGCGATGCCTGCAGAAAAAAAAAAACATGAGGCCACTGGACTTGATTTGCATTGCCAACCCTCCTCATCTGCTCCAGTGAAAAAAAACCCTGCCATGGAAACCTGACCTTCTTTTTTCCCTCCATAAACCTCTCACAGAGGCCGGGCGTAATTCATCTCCCCCAAACCAAGTCAGGGGAATGAATGAAGCTGCCGTCATCACTCGGCCCCACCTTCATCCGTTTCCTCCCTCTCCCGTGAGTTGTCTTGCCCTCTGCTGGACGACCACAACGCACCTCTACATCTTCCTCCAGAACAGAACTCGCCGTGTCCACGGCTGCAGTAAAGTGGACCATTTGTTTTCACAGCACAGCCAGAAGGAGTAATGGGTGCGATGTTGAGACATTATCAGTCACTCACTGGCTGCCAAAGCTCTGTGAGCCACTCCTGCCCCCTTTTAGAAAAAAAAATTTAAAACCTTGTGCAGATGCCCACCAAACAACCGCACAGCTCATGACGGAGCTTTACACAAGTCTTTGATACGTCCCTTAATCTCCACTAAACTATCCCACTGGTTTTAACATCCTTACGTATTAGCCTATGTCTTATAACTTAAAAAGAGTTTATCACTATTTGCTAAATTTAGACGCCCTTTCTTAAGACTCAAGGCGGCTCGAAGCTGAGTGCATACAGCGTGAAGAATCGTAAACCTCCCGAAACATAACAAAGGGTTTGAAAATGTTCATTGTTTTAGAAATCATTACCTTCTGCGGTTGAGCCATAAGAGATTAAAACAGTTTGGAGAAACAATCATCTGGATGGAGGAGACTTTTTTTCCCCCCGCACTTGGTTTATGTGAAACAGTCAAATTCAAAGAAAGCATAACTCTTCCAGTGAGCCCAAAGTGAAGGGCAGGACCAAAGACAAAAGTCACTCAAATGCTGTTCATGATTTCCTTCTGTAAAAGAGGATCACTGTCTGGTGTGCTTTATTTTGAGAGCGCCCCCCCCCCCCCCCCCCCCCCCCCCCCCCCCCCCCCCGGCCTTCCCCTCTCATCCAAGACCATTCCCCCCCGGTGTCCATGAGAGTTGCCTTCTCTATTCTGGAGCCCCCCTGTCTGCCTGCACATCAAACCCATCCCCGGTGGGCTTCTGAGTTAAATTCCAAAGTTAAAACCCATTACCGAGCTATCAGCCCACTCATAATGCTGTCTAACGACCTCATTTCCCTAAGTGTCAGCCCTGTCAGTCACCAGAGGCCCCGTCAGCTCGGCCGCCCATGTCCGAGGGTCTCGGATGCTCTGAGGTATCACCGCTGCTGCATACACCTCGTCTCAGCCTGTCCTCATCAAAAACAGGATAGAACGCTCAATCTCTGAAAATATGTCATGGCAAAGTGACTGGGGACACAGGGGGTAAGAGACTTTGGAATGAAAGTCCCGGGTATTTCATTTACCATATCCACTCTATTAGTCAGAGCGGCACACTCAATCAGGGCCCCATTTTGATTCGAGGGGAGTCGGGGGACAGAGTTCGCAAATGGTAAAATGGCTGACCCATCCAACCCGGCCAAAATCGGTTTGAGGAGTTGATGTATATAGAATAGTTTATTACAATACGGGGTCAAAAAACGTCACCGCTCGTCCTTCTAAACCGCGGGAGAGAAACACTGAGCATGAGCAGGAAGGAAAGTGATGAGATGGTGCAAGGTTGAGCTGGAGAGGGTAGAGGCTGAATGTGTGTGTGTGTGTGTGTGTGTGTGTGTGTGTGTGTGTGTGTGTGTGTGTGTGTGTGTGTGTGTGTGTGTGTGTGTGTGTGTGTGTGTGTGTGTGCTGTCTCCTCACTGTCTCCTCCCCAGGTCTCCTGGTATACCTTTTTGTGAAATGATTTGGTAAATATGGAAGGGGGCCCCTAGGCCACACAGGCCCGGCCCCTCTTTAGGAGTGGATAATTGACTCCTTCCTCCTCCTTGATAATTCATTGCTTGCATATGCCAGCTAATACATCAGCTGGAAACTGCCCTGGCCCCCATCTCCCCTGACACACACACACACACACACACACACACACGCCTACACACCACCCAGAGGAATGACTGTGGGGGGACTCAGCATAAAAAATTAGGATGACAAATAGGAGCACTTCTCGATCTATAAATGAATTATGTCTCCTAAATACCTTGAGCAGAGGCAGCTGTCAGCCGGCGTCTATACTAATCTGGGACAAAATATGACCAGCTCCGCTTTAAAAAGGAGGGAGCGGGACTGCAAGAGAATGAGGCGAGAAATGAACGTGCAATCAGGCCATTAACATACAATGTCTGATTCAGCTTTGGTGGACATTTGCACATTTATCATGAGATGGAAATATCCTCCCCCTCTTGTCACTTTAATGCAGCCCCCTCTCATTGAAATAGATTAGGATTATTGCAACAGGACACAGATATCATTTGTTTTACAATAGCAGAGTCAGCACTCACAACGGTCATTAGGAATTAGATGGAGCCGGGTGCTGGTTGGAGGGACACTGCAAACTGAGAAGAGGGATAAAATTGATGGCACTTCATTTCAAGAGGTGCAATATTAAATACTTATTCTATCGGGATGGCTAGACGAATGGCCAATACGAGCTGGGCCTGTGTATAGGAAGTTCACTGGGTCGCTAAACCTGGCGATGATTATGTTCACAGACAAGGCCAAAGACACTGTAACCTTGCTACTGTTCTATCTTCCTGTTATCTGGGAATGAAGTGCATTACCTGAGGGAAATGTATTTTCTTCGGCAGCGGTTTCAGAGATGACCTGGCAGTGGTTCAGGGGCTGCACGCTGCATCCGCCTGAAACGCACTGAGCCTCGGGCAGGAGGAGGCCGAGGGACGATGCAGCGATGTGACCAAGGCCCCAACACTTTGGAACCAATGACCAAAAAATTAGTAGAGTCTAATCTATAAAAATAAATTTAATTTATAATTTACTTTAATTCATTTAAGAGTTTAGGAACATTAATATTGAGAAACCTGATGATGGAGCAGGTGACTTCTTTACCAAAGAAAATAGTCTTGAGCAATTACTAATATAGAACATAATATATTAAATTGTTCATATTTTTACTTATGTTTCACTGAAATATACCAATTTTCAGTTGTCAGTTCCATTATAGGCTCTTTCTTTTTCTTCCTTTTTTTAAAAAGACACCCTCACTTTAAATCTAAAAAATCTTAAAAGTACATCCCCTCTTTCTGAATGAAATATCAATAAACTATGAATGTAAAAATATTTTAGATTTCAGTTGTTTAAACAGTGGACTTTACTGTAAATAAACAAAACAAAAAAACAATTGTATGTATGACTGACAGTATGTGCACGGCTTGTTGTGAAGTTTCCACGTCACCCTCGGCAGGTAAAAGTGAAAACAGCGTCAATATAGCGTCAAACTCTGCGCGCACATCATGCAACGTGAGCTCGAATCAGGTGAAGAAGGAAGAATATGAAAAACATGTTATAGCAAAGAGAGAGGCTTTAACTTGACTATAGGGACTCTACACTCAGTTGCTAGCTAAAACTAATGCAGTCTAATTCAACTTCCCATCAAAGCATGAATATTTTCTCACCTCGAAATGAACGTGACTGTGAACTGTCCTCAGTTGGCTCAGAAAGACAGTGTGAATGGTGATACTGCCCTCTAGTGGCACAATGCAGAACGTGAGACCTAGAAATACATAAACTTTTCCTCTTGGATTTATAAGGAATATACTGTAAAATAAGTAAAAATTTCATGTATACAATTTATTTCTAACATAAATAAATGTACAAATACAAATCACCACAATAATATACATATACAAATACAATACAATTTAAATGAATCAATGCTTGTACTCAAATTGAGAATAACATAAATTGATGTACAAATATAAATTAGCAACGATAACTATTTCAAAAGTGATCAATATTTACAATGAATGCTTGTGCTCAAAATGAGAAGAAAAACAAGGGCTGCATCCTCAGGATGATATATATATATATATATGTGTGTGTGTGTGTGTGTGTGTGTGTGTGTGTGTGTGTGTAAAGCGGCAACATTTATTATCTGACATGCAGTTGTCTTAATCGTATTAGTCCCTTTTTTTGAAGCAGAAAGCTACAGGATGAATTTATCATTTTGTACTTTAGAGAAGAGGCCCTCAAACTGGGGGACAGGGGGAAAATATTTAGCGAAACAAAGTTGAATTATTTGATTCAAGATAGGAAAATAAGCAAATAAGAGTTTGCTGATTGTATTGTGCTGAGCTGTATTTCACAAAAAAAAATTTTCATTTTCTTTAATTGTTAAAAGTTGAAAGCAATTGTTTGATGGGGGATGTGAACGTTTTTTAATCTTGTGATGGGGGACCTGGCAAAAAAGGTTTTAGAACTATTGCTTATTTTTCATCAGTCATGTTCTTCATAAGCACTGAGGGGGCCTATCTGTCTTCTCTCCACAAGGGGGAGCCATAAGACATATAAGTAGTCATAAACTGAACTCTGATCGTTTATTCTGTCTAACAGGAGGAGCTATTCCCATGAAAAGTAATCGTCTCAGCCTCAGTCTCATGTGAACCACTCAGCTCTAACTGACACGTGTGTGATCATGAGCCTTCAGCTTCACACCCAGCATTATTACATTCACCACTTGTTACTCTAATGAGTGGGACGGGATTCAATACACTGCCTTGCAAATTACAGCAATTTTGTTTATTTATCTATTATTAATGGCAGATTTCGCTGATGGTTGTATACAAAGCGTCACATGAAAATTAATCTGAAGACCATGTGTGTGGGTGTCTGACGCTCACAAGGCTCCAACATAGTAAAATAAATTCAAGGAATTATGATTATTGTGTCTTTACCAGAGTAATGAAGAACAGAGTTACAGGCTAAGAGCAATTGTAATTGAAACTTTACTACATGTTTCGGAGACATGTAGCCTTTCCGATTATTGGCCGATAACCTTCTCACTCTCTGGATATACAAACACTATGTCCACCCATCCATAAGGCTTACTCCGGTGAAATATGGTGAACTATACCACTTAAATGACAAAGATGGTTATGTCATATTTTCTTATTGGTTGTGTTGTGCTGAGCAGAAGAATCCTGCAGGGTCATTGTCACAGCGGTGTGTTTGTTGTGTTTGCTGTAAAGGAATAATCCCCACAGAGAGTCCACAGTACTGGGGGCAGACAGGGACAGTGGGTCAGAGTCTTGGTGATTTGTTCTGCTTTTCAACACAATCTTCTTTTTTTTCCACAGGTGCCATATTCATTATTTCAGTGAGTTTTCAAATTTGCCGGGATAAACTCGGATATTTCATGTGTAACTCGAAGGATATTCAAATTGTCAAAGTTCTCAGCAGAGCTGCAGTAGTGGGAGAAATGTTAAATCACCTATACAACAATGTTAAAGTATTCTATCACAAGTCAAAATCCTTTTCAAGCAGAGGCACTGGGTCGAGGTGAAAATTATGATCAAGTTGGGAGTACTTTATCAATAACAAGATGGAAAACTGTGCAGATTTGACCAGAATAGAAGAGTGTAAAAATAGCTCAGCTGCAGTAACATGCAACAACTCTGCTCTAAATGTATTTCATTGTGCCAGAGCAACGTGACCTTATTGCTGGTTTAGTAGTAAGTGAATTCAGATCGCCGAGACATGTCATCTGAGTCACCGGATGACACCAACACTGCCTCTCTGCTGCCATTCAAAAAGCTTTATAGACACACACATACACACAAAAGACCCTAAAAACTGCAAGCGGCAGCTGTTCTCTTATCTGTTCCAGAGGTTGAGTTGTGTGGCGATCATGCTGTGTTTGTGGACAGCAGATGAAATGATGAGTAAACAGAGCTCTCGCCTTTTGCCGGCAGCTGTTGGGTAGGACGCCAAGTTGATGGGCAACATGTGAGGGAAGCGACTGTTTGCACGGTCGCTGCTGGCTGTTCTCAGATAACGAAAGAATTATCCTCACAAGCGGAAACACCTTTCTTTTTCAGCAGCGTATGTGTGTGTGTGTGTGTGTGTGTGTGTGTGTGTGTGTGTGTGTGTACTATTGTGTCTTTTGTGGATGATGCACAAAGAAGAATCAGTCTCCATGATAAAGAGGTTCTTTTTTTATACACCATATACAGTAACTTCAGTCAACAATCACATAAAATGTCAGCATTATTTATGAAATGTTTAGATTCAGTCGGAGTGTGTGTAAAACCTGTGGCTGAGATTTACTGGACTTACCCAGGAACGGCTTCATGACTCAGAGAAGCTGCTTGGTCGGTCACACTCATCTTCTTTCCCCGACGTATACGCCGACGAGCACTAACCACGTCTGATCCATACCACATGAATGCAGGATAATCTGCCTTGACTGGGTGTTTTGCACGGGAAAATACACAAACAGACACTTGGATTAAGGAATCATCGCCTGCTCCTGTTTCTGCCAAGTGACTGGACATCATGGGACTGAGCAGCACGTGTTCAACTATACACTGAATACGTTACCATCACATTACACATCACATTACAGACTATACAGGCTGAGAGTCAGCTGCTCAATTATAAGGATTTTTGATCTCTAGGCTTAAAAACAAAAAAGCCAATCAGTCTTTTCACACCTGACACTTTCATCCGGCAAACGGCAAACGGCAAACAGCAAACAGCGAGTCCAGTCTATGAAGAGGAAGTCTTGTGGGCTGGCAGCATCTGTGTGGGGGTGCTCTCCTCGCTGTCAGAGGTCAAGGTGGGCTTATCTCCTGTGTCACACATCCCTGATATGTGAAGCTCACTGGCTCCATCCTGACAGGCGGGCAGACGCACAGCGGCGGCGCCCCCATGGCTGGAGCCGGACCTGTGAGAGGAGCTGGGGGAGTTGGTGGGGCTGAGCTGGACGGCCGTAGTTTCCTGCAGCGTGTGCTCACTCGTCTCCATCTCGAACGCCGCCGTCCCCATCCGCATCAACCCCCACTTCTCGCCCCCTGTAGCCATGTCGGCCATGTGGGCCGGGGGTCGCCTGCTGACCACGCAGCAGCCTGTGAAGAAAGCCAGTGCCAACAGCAAGAGGAGGGGCCCGATGATGATGGGGGGGTTGCCAGCGGGCATGAAGGTGCCAAATGCGAACGCTCCCACCAGGGTGATGTTAATGCCCGCCAGCATGATGCACAGGCCGCAGGCACAGCACAGGGCCGGGGAGGGCAGGCTCTGGTGCCGCAGGGCGCGCTGCTCGTGGACCCTCTTGGGAGGAGATGGTCTGGAGTTTTTTTCAGCTAGTGCCATGTCTCGTGTGGAGGTCTGAGAGACAGAAGATCAGACGTGCGAGACAGAGAGAGTGATGTGGCTGAGGAGTTTAGACATTAGACTTTAAAAATTTATTTTTGAAATTGCACAAAAAAAATTTAAAGCAATGGCAGAACATTAAATTCATGGGGCAAAGCTGCAAAAAGTGAGCAACACGTCCTTGTGATATAACACTCATTATGAAGCTGAACAGAGGCAACAAATAACTGCATAGTTCCATTATTGTTATGCTGTCAAGACTCACAGGAAACTTGAAAAGACCCCTGATCAGATTTTCACTTACATCATCTCAGACGCATGATCCAGGTGAGTGCGTCGCCGCGTGTCGAGCGTCCATCGTGTCGTGCAGGAGTTGGAGGAGGTCTCTCTCTCCAGCCGGTCAACAGCAGAGTGAGCTGCTGCTGCTGCTGCTGCTGCTGCTGCACAAACCACGTTATAATAGAGATGTGCCACTGGGGAAGCTGCGGAGCTCCTTGACATGAATGGTCCAATCAAAGCGGCCTATGAAGTAATCAAGTTTATGCATGTGATGTGAGCACAGAAGGAAAACACACTCTGACAAAGGATTAGAGACGTATAATATTGCTAATGCGTTGTTTTTCTAATCCAATATTACTTTATGATAAAATGAGTTATTGTTATATCACCTCTCCTCTTTCAGACAGCTTTCATCAGAGCGCTGCGATCTGGTCAGTGTGGGCAGGTTAATCACCCACTTTTCCTCTCTTCACCCTCCTCTTCACTGAATTGAACCTTTAGAATTACCCCCATGTGCTAATTACTCCTGAATTCAACCTTGCAGTAAAATCAATAACAATAAACACTTTACGCTATATCACAAATCAGAAAAGAGGAGACTTTTGAGGTTTTTGGGTTGTTGTTTTTTTATTGAGAACACAGCATACCAGTGAAGATCTGCTCTGTGGTGAGTTTTATGAACAGGACCACATAAAGAGCTTTGAGTAATGTCAGTGGGAGTACATGATCACACACCAATTAGGCCACTGTATCTCATCTGATGCCATTACAAGTTGATGTGGGGAAACAAACAAGTCCTTTTATGGGTTCATAATGAGTGTAAGAGGGCTTCGGCGTAGCAAGTGGTTGTTTACTAATGTGTGTATTCGCTCTGAGCAAATCTCACGTCAATTCCTTCCAGCTTATGAAGGCCCTTAGTTGCTATAGGGATATGGTGTCCATGGCAACAGTGTGAAATCAGGGAACATATCGTTTATGGGGCAACACATAAAAGTAACAGTTGAGGGAAGCAGGAGTGATAGATGGACAATGTGATCGCATTCAAACAGAGACTGGGTCCTCAAGTAATGAAATTTTTTTAAAAGAATGTTAGCGTTTTTTATATTAAAAGGGGAATCAAAACGTAAAAGAGCAACTACAGAATAAAAGGAGGAGAAGCCTTGGTTAGTCACATCGCTCTTTCAGTAGGCACATTCACAGTACACAAAATACAAAACTGAACAATATACAAATACTAAAATCCTTTTTAAAAAAATAAATCCCTTCAACACCATGATGGAATCATAGACCTAACTATCAAGTGTAACATCAACTACTCACAAAGCTACTTTAAGTCTTATCAGCTGCTGAACATACCACCTAAAACAAATTCCATTCTCACATTTCATTTCATTCTGACTGTAAACACTACGAGATATGAACTTAATAAGACATGTAGTAAGGAACTAAGTCAAGCTGTGGTGCAAAAGAAAGAGTCTGAGGTAATTTTGGACTGAGGATACAAAGTTGTTAAAACCCCTTTGAAGATAAATATTTATGTCGGTGTTGAATTCACATTGTTGGACCAAACTGTTTCTATATTCTCCCTTGGAACTATTTAAGTGACTTATTTTAAAGTACATCAGTGCTACAGGTAGCTTGTGTTGGTGTGAAAGCTAGAAATTAAAATAAATATAAAACGATCTGATCCAAGGTTCCTCTCTAATCACATTCATAAACCTTCTACACTCTTTAACATCACCGGACTAGACAAATACTACTTAAAAATGTGGGTACAATGGAGACAAAGCCATAATCTTCCTCTAAGTGTTTTATCATCTGTTTTATCACACATCAGACCACATACACTTGCAGGCTTAAAAAATAAATAAAAGATAGGTCATCCCTTTCCCTCCAGTGACTGAGTAGCAATATGTAGCATTTAAACATCGCACTAATTAATTAACAGTTGGACAACAACAAAAATAAAAGCTGTTAAAATGATATAATATTACATCAGGACAGCAGCAGGCTGCAGAGTCGGCTGAACCTGTCTAATGGATATTGTGATATAAATTGCTGGCGTTAACAACGTTGTTAGCCGTTTTTTGGTGATCATAAATACATCTGTCAAGACTGCGTGTGATTTTTTTCAAAACCCAAAGCGATGTTCAAATGAGAAAAAGACTTTGTTTAAAACTGAGGCAGCTTAAAAGTTTACCTGAACAAATCTCAGGAGGTTCCACTAGGTTTTTTCGACTAGGAGATGGAGACCGAGGATCAGCTGTCAAGGTGAAAAGATTACTGGCCAAAGGGAAGAGCTTTAACACCAGGAACAGCTAGTCACTTCTAATATTGGGATCATCCTACAAGTCTCCCTGTAAAACACACACACACACACACACACACACACACACACACACACACACACACACACACACACACACACACACACACACACACACACACACACACACACACACACACACACACACACACACACACACACACACACACACACACACACACACACACACACACACACGAACACACACACACGAACACACGAACACACACACACGAACACACACGAACACACACAAGTCGGGCAAAATGACATGGGGCTTGTGCTGGTGTCTTTCAGGCAGCGAGGTCGTCTGAGGTGGGGGCAAAGTCGCTGGTGCGCAGGGCGTTGGACTGTGCCCGTCTGCGAGCCAGTCTGGAGTTGGAAGGAGGAGAAAGCCTCATGGAGCAAACAATAGCTCCTCCGTCCTCCTGCTGCTCGTCGTGCTGGGAGAGCTGCCGGTTGAAGGCGATGGCTTCAGCTGCAAACTGGGTCAGGTCTTTGGTGCTGCTGTTCCTGGAAGACCAGAGGAGGCAGAGGAGGATTTGAGAGAAAGCGGACTGTTTTTCACCTGCACCACAGCATGAACACATTCCCTCTTCTCATTCACTCCTGTGACGCACTAAGATTATTTCCTTGAACTCTACATTTTGGCGTCTTGGAAAATCACGGTGTGCCCAATGACAGGAAAGGTGCGGCAGAGGGCGCGGCGATGCCTATCCAGTGGCACGCTGCAATGTTGGTGTGGATACATGTTGCACAGTTCCCCTTATTCAGGTTTTGCACAACTTTCCCCTTCTAGTATTGGACGTTTTTGTTCAAATCAGATAAAAAGTTAAATTCTGATTTTGGCTTTAATACCAACCATACATAATAAACATTAGTGACAACTTTTTAGCACCTTTGTACAGTCAGTGGCCCATACTGAAGCCTTTTACTTTATTCTAGTCATTCTTTATAAAGCCACATGAAGACAGCAAGCACAACAAAGCAGAACAAACTGCTTGTTTTGATTAATTATTTCCCAGTTTCGACTGCAAATGAACAGATGTGTTGGATACTAACACGCTGAAAACCGTTCAGTCTCGTGATGAGATCATAGATCACTTTAAACTTCTCAGTAACTTCAAACTAGACTACGTTTTTAACGTGAAATAAGCGTAGGAGACGTATCATCTGCTCCTGGTTGTTTATATTAGCTGCGGCATTCATAACTGAAACTCTGTACATCTCAGACTCTATATGTTTCTTCTGAGGAAAACTCTTCACATGTTCCCTGTCTATTTGTGTGTCATCATGACAGTTTAGGAAGTTTCTTTAAAGGGGATGAAAGTGGTTAATGTGATTTGCCATGATTGTCGCAACCTCTAACATCCCTACCTGTTGTGTGATAATATATTCTGCCTGATTTTACCTTGTTTCCAGGTGTGCCAGGCGAACCCCTCTTTAAGGCAACGTAACATTCTCCGATCTTGTTTGAAAAACCTCATGAATATCATATACCTATCACTTGATTTTTTAAAACTGTCATACATACCTCTGTAGAACACGAGGAGTTGGAAGACCTCTCTCTGGAGCATTCTGTAAAAAAGAAGGGGAATAATGTACGTTATCACACAGTGAACATAGAAATTACACAAAGAATTATGCTAATGCGCAGATGTAATGATACACACCCCTTGCACCCAGGGGTGCTTTAGGACCTGAGCAGCACTGAGGCGAAGCGTGGCGTCCCGAACCAGCAGCTTGGATATGAGATCCTTGGCTGCCGCAGTGATGTGAGCCCAGTCCTTGTCTGGAAACTCATACTTGCCCTGCTGGATGCTCTCAAACAGGTTACTCTGAGGAGAGACAATTATACAATATCCTTTGTAACTGTTCCGTTAAAGTGTTCGCTTGTTTGATTTGAAGGCCAAAACCCACAGATATTCAGTTTAAAATCATAAAAGACAACAAAAACCAGACAGCTATCACAGTTGAGGAGCTGGAAACAGTGAATTTTCACTGAATACTTAAAAATCTAAATCATTGATTACCAAAAGGCGCTTTTAACTTTCTTCATCAATAGATAGATCTGGTTAAAATGCTATGGCATCAGCTTTTTATCGATCAATAATTAAATAGCTGGGTCTTAGATACCGAAGAGACTAAGTATGATTTCAGTTTAAAGAGGCAGCAACAGTAAAGAAAGAAAGAAGAGATTTTTTTACAACACACATTAAGGACTTTTAATGTTCATGTTGTCGCTTTAAATTGCACCTTTGTTTCAGAGCGGTGACAGAGTGGGGAACAGACACAGCACACAGGTAATGAGCGAATAAACCGACTGATTGGGAAAGCATACCTGGCAGGTTCTGCAGGTTTCTCCACGATCCCAGCCACAGTCGGTGCCACAGTGGCCTGTGAATGGGGGGCTGCCGCTCAGCAGGATGTAGAGGATGACCCCAAGGCTCCAAAGGTCACAGCGCTTGTCGTAGAAGGAAGCCTCATCAGTAAACACCTCCACTACCTCTGGAGCCATGTACTCAGCTGAGCCACACTAAAATAAAAATGAAGAAAAACACAGGTAAGAGGGAAGTAAGTGTTTTCTTTCGATTGATTCTGTTTGTGTGTCCGGCTATTACCGGTGTGGTGAGCTCTGGAGTCGTTATGGGTGTGCAGGCACTGCTGAGCTTCACTCCACTTCCCAAGTCAAAATCACAGATCTTTACTGGTGACACCTGAGTGAAAAGATGGAGGGAAAAACATTATTACACTGTTATACTCCAGGGGCAACCATTGTCCTTTAATGGCCACTTACCTGGTCAGTGCATTCACAGAGGATGTTCTCCAGCTTAAGGTCTCTATGGGCAATGCCTGTGGAGAAGCACATTGTCACCATGACGATCTACAGACTTTCTGTTTGGACTTGTCTAGGATTAGCTGTTGGAATGTTGACCCACCTTTAGTGTGTAAGAAGTCAAGTGCTTGGGCAATATCCCTGACCACCTTACTGGCCTCCAGCTCATCAAAGTGCTTTCGGTTCAGAACGTGTGTGAGAATGGAGCCTGATGGGAAGAGAAGAGAAGCACTTGTAGCAGTCGGAGCATGTTCACAGTGAGTCATCTGAAACAGCGACACTATCATTGAGGAGTTACTCATTCAGACTCACCTCCACGCAGCTTTTCAAAAACCAAATAAAAGCATGAGCTGTCCTCGAAGAACTGGATCAATTCCAAAATATTCCTGGTTCAAGATATAAGGTTACATCTGGTTAGAACCTGTTTCATTTTAGAAATGTATTTAAAAACTCAATGCAACAACTCACTTGTTTCCTTGACACTGGTAGAGTGTCTCCACTTCTCGAAAGACTCTGCTGCGGCTGTGACCTGCACTTTTCTCTATGATCTGTGAAAGTAAAAGCAGACAGAGCACAATTAGTTGTCCGAATAAAAAGCTGGCTTTGTATTTTTCTTTATAATTTTATTAATATTATTTATTTTTTGTAATATATTTTGTACAATTGTAAACATTGTATATGGCTGTAAACAAGCTCCATCCTCAGCCAATCTAAACTGTAAAAATAAAGCATAAATGACGATTGAAGATGTCAAATATCCTCACTCACCTTCACAGCAAACTCTTGTCCGTTCTGCAGGCTGATGCATCCTTGAACTTTAGCATATGCTCCCTGACCAAGTACCTCATCCGTCAGCTTGTAGAGGTCTGTCAAAAAGAAGTAAATACGAGTTCACAGAAGTTAATTATCCAATTTTCTGCATTTTCATTAAATGTCTTACAATAACACAATTTTTCTTACCATCAAACGTGCCAGTGGAGCTGTCTGTTGCCCGTGTTCTTTTCTTTTTCTTTCTTTTGGATGTATCAGGGATGTTGACTGGCTGGCTTTTCTCAAAATCTGCCACAAAACAGAAGAATTCTTAAGCAAGCAAAATGGTAAATGGAATGCATTTACATGGTGCTTTCCCAGTCTCAACAACCACTTAAAGCACTTTGTCACATCCACCCATTCACAAACACAATTACACACCACAGTTTGCTAGCACTCATAAATCCCATGACACTCTGACAGCACAGCCATCAGGGGTAATTAGGGGTTCACCATCTTGCCCAAAGACATTTTGATATGAGGACTGGAGGAGCCAGACGATCAAATCACCAACGGTCCCATAAGGGAATGACCCCACTCCACCTCCAAAACATATATAAATATCAAATATATAAAAATAAGTTTACACAGCAAAGACTTTGTCAGTGCAATGTGCTGTTCTGAATGATAACGAGCTGTTGTACCTGATGGGCCTTGGGAAAGGCGCTGTCTGTCCTCTGTGGGCATCTCGTCCTCCTGAGTTTCCCCACATCTCTGCCCTGTGGGACCCAAAGCCATGGAGTTAACCTGTAACAGAGGGAGTGCGAGAGTAGTCAGTATAAAACCAGGTGGAAGTGTGGTAGAGAGAGCACAAGAGCCACTGCATAATTCAGCAAGTGGAACATAAAGCTGAAATGTCCTCAGACAGGCTAACTTATAAATGATAAATCCTTTCGTGAAAATGAACCACTATGATCACATAATATACTAGTGCAACCGCACTGAATATCTTCCCATATGGCAGCCGGCCAAAACAGGAGGCCGATGAGAATACAGGGAAACCCCCTGACAGGCCTTATCTCACCCTGGATATTACCAGAAACAGTCACACAGCCGGGCACAGTGCGTGACTCATGGAGAGTGATGAAACTTCTGTTTCAGTGTGGACAACTTTGACCCAGTGTGTGCGTGCGCTCGCACACACACACACACACACACACACACACACACACACACACACACACACACACACACACACACACACACACACACACACCTTTCTGGCACTTCGATGCTATGCAACACAAAATGATTCAGGAAGTTGGAGGGTTTTTTTGACATGAGCAGTAACAGCTGTTCAGGTCCTACCGGGAGAGAGTGCTGGAAGGCTTGCAACTCCGCCATCACGCTGTGCCTCACCATGTCTGCAACTGAGAGAGTCCCTCAGAGACCGGAACGAACTGCATCAGCAGAAACATAAATATACTATACATGGATATAAGTCAGAGCAATGCAGGCCTGAGAATCTGAGCTACAAAAACCACACAGGTCCTTCAATGTTTCCTCCTCCTTTCACTGTGTCACATTTGATTTCGCTTTGGTTGAAGTAGTTGAATGAGAATGAGCTTTACGAGGTATTCTACGGTAAGGGGAGAATCCTCTACCGCGATAAGAGCTGACGTGATGTCGATGCTATATGTTTAGCTCTCGGTTGGTGTCTGTTATTAAAACAGACCACTAACAATAGTCACATCATTAATCAACATTCTAACTCGTGGGGGCCCCATGAACACGAGAGAACAGATCATAAACGATCTACTACAGCACATTGAAAAAGAAAAGCTAGAGTAAGCGTTAACTAAACAATAATACGTTGTGTTACTGTCTTTAGCGCCTGCTAGCTAGCAAGAACACCCCTTAGCTAGCTTGTCCAACGGTGTAACGTCCATCTGCTGCTGTCCGTCCAGACGTTTACACGCGGGTGAGGGAGCGTGAAGGTGAATATGTAGAAAGAGAAACGTTCTCACCTGTCCGACACCAGCCAGGTCCCCCCTGTCAGAGCCGCCGCCTGCTGATGTAAGCATCCATCGCTAACTGAAATCCATCAGTCGGACAGCCGGTGACGTAGCGACGGGGCGGGAAAACACGTAAACAGACGTTTGTCCCTCCCCCTTCCGGATTGGCCCCGCTTCTCCCATTGGTCGAGAACGAGGCTACCACTCTCGCGTCATTTGACTCTACTATCCGCCACACCCCACTCCACGTAGAGCGCATTTTTTTTTAGGTAAATGATCATGAGCTTTATTTACACATTTATATCAGAGGTTTGGCAGATTCAGTAGCACTGTGTGTGTGTGTGTGTGTGTGTGTGTGTGTGTGTGTGTGTGTGTGTGTGTTATGTGGAGCAGTGTATAAATAGACAAGTGCGATACTATCATCCATTTTTTAGGCTGCATTTTTATGTCAAACAATAAAATACAAACTTTGATTGATCAAAATGATCAACACTGTAAAAAGGTAAAACACAAACATATACATGCACAAGTAAAGTATAAAAACAGGAGATGTATTATAGAGCACCACCATCGGAGAAAGTGTGGTAGGTATTGGACCGACCCATTTATGCTTCATAAACCACTCATGCAAATATATGTTTAAAAAAGTTCTTTGTTTTGACGCTGGTGTTTTCTCACAGGGCTCAGACAACGTCAAAATGTAAACTCCTCTGTCCATGTGGTTTTGTTTAATTGCAGATCTTATCCGTCATTTCTTTCTGTAGGAAAAAAAAACACAGGACAAGTTAATATAAAAAGTGAAACCGCATGATTGTTGTGTAGGGCATTTTACACTTTCAATATGAAGAACATGAATTCTTATTGAAAGAAAAGAAAGATAGTGATCCTGTGGGACCATCAACAAAAAGAATTGCCTTGATTATCAAAGGTGGGACAATAAAACAGGGTCTGTTTCAAAAATTCATAAATGTCTCATCCCTATTTCACATTGCGAGGGGAATTACACAGCCAGAACAACATAATGATGATAACTGAAGCCTATTATTGATGCATGGAGAACCATTCTCCAATAAGCTCATGTGTGATAGAGGTCCCTTTATTGGAAAAAAGTAACAACTATACAAACTCTGTCTCATTACGACTGCACAAAGTCAGCAATTTCTCTTTTGTGGACTGTAGCTTCAAACCGAACCAATTTCTATAAAGCAGTTAATGAGTTTCTCTCATGATGGAAAACTGAGGGGGAGTGAATGCTGATTTCATCCCTAGTGTCAGCTGGAAAAGTATTGTTATCTTAGGCAAAACACGTGTCCATGTGTTTCATGCCCACAGTAAGACTGAGTGATCATGTAGCATGTGCAGCTTCTTGAGGAAATAGAAATGGCTGTCATTTCCTTTGTGCTGCACATGCACTGGCAAAGATAACCAACTGAAGAAGATGTAATATGTAATTGAGCATGGTGCACAGCCAGGTCATAGACTACAGGATGGCTGATATCTTCTGACAGACTGCCAGTCATGGGAGTGATTCTGACAACCCTCCCCTACCTTTCCCCTGCTCCCTCACTTCACCCCAACACATCTGAGGTCCCAATATCATCTCACCAGGGGCTCCAGTTCGGAGTGATCGATGAGGTTGAACTCTGAGATGAAGTAGTAGTAGTGCTTGTAGCAGGTATTGATGTGGGCCTCTGCGCCCATGCTGCAGACGCTGTCAAAGTGATGGATGTAAACATGCACAAAGACTCTGAAGAGACGGCTCAGGATCTTTTTGCACACCTGCTGGAAGTTCTTGGGGAAGGGTACGCCTAAAGTGGAGAAGGAAAATAAGTGTTACAGATAAAAAGAGACTTCCACGTGAGAAATTGTTTGATTAGATCTGAAGCAAAAATTAAACCATTTTTTTCATAATTGAAATCGATCATTTAGCAGATGTAATATTCTCTTATCATTTCTCCTCTACAGCATCAAACTTTGAGTCAATGTCTTAAAAATTGGATTTGCATGGACAATATCTCTCAGTGACAGGAGGTAACTTCATGCACAACCTAAATTCAGGTGCTGGGTTGATAAAAATCCATCAGTCAAAATGTTTTTTGTTGACAAACTGAAAAAGATTCAGATACAATATTTGTAAGTAAAAGTGCAGCTATATGCAGCGGTTCTAAACCAGGGGCAGGTGTACTTTAGGGGTGACTTCAGTGATTACTAAGGAGAATGTGTAAAGATTGTGGAGTAGCTCCGCTTATTTCACAAAACAGAAATGATGAAAAAGAACACACAACTAATTGTCCTGAGTCCTGATCAACCGACAAGATGAAGAGTAGTGGGGAAGATATCAGAAAGTTCAAATTCACGGCTAAAATTAAGGCGACAATTCGCTGAAATGACACATTTTTGCCACTCTGAAGAGCAGTAATACAAATTTAAAATTGACTAAATGTACTAAAAGATATGAGAAACCAAACCTAAGTATTGCCAATTGCTGGATCAGCATGTCTTTCATGAATTGGTGTTTTCAGAGGTGTACAAATATCCAACAGTTCCTTGAGGTTATCTCATCGATAGAAGTTAGGTACATATAAGACAAGCACCTCTGGGGGTAAATCATGCTGTGCTTAATCTATCCATCCTGCTCAGGGCCATGGGGGGACTGTACACATATTGAGCAGAAGGTAGGAAAACACCATGGACCAATATTTCAATCTATCACAGGCCAACAAAAAAACTAAACCCATTCACATCTCTGCAAACGTGCTTATTGTAAATTATCTCCTTGTCTGTGGTTAAATCCACAAAGAAAGGCTCACAGTTGATTTTATAAAAGGGCCATATTGGTGTCAGTGCTAACCATTGATCCACTGTGCCACCCCCAAGCTCATACCTCCATTACAGATGAGTTGAGGTGCTGATATAAGATAACACCAGGATTACCCGTTCATCCCCTTCTAAATGTCAGCCTTATTGGTTAATTAACCTCTGCTTGAACTTCCTCATCCCATTTGCAATGTTGATGACGGAGAGCAGTGTGGCTCTCTGGGCAGACACTGATGCAGCACAACATTAGCGTGGGCTGCTAAATGATGTATGAGGTTACACATTCAATAATGGCCTGTCGCCTTCATTTGTAGACTCCTCACACACACCTACTCTGGTGGGGAAGATGTCTTCATTGTTAATGAGTGACTCTATCCAGTCCATCAGCAAGTTCATGTACTTGAGAGCGGGCAGCTTGGTGGGTTTCTTGTAGTCGTCGCCATCCTGCCACCTGTACTCGTACCTCAGCCCCCCAGACATGATGGGACACGTGCGCTCAGTGCAGTACTCGCTCACTGTGCCATAGATCAGGTTGATCCTATTAAAGAAATCCACCACATGAACAGCAATCCAATCACTGATGTTCTCTCCCTCTGGGAGCTGAACCACTTTCCTCAGGTCCAGGCCGGACTTGAGCGAGGCCTGGGCCTTCTTGTAGAGTTCAAATCGCTGGGTCCCTGGCTCAAACCGCTTCCGTGGCCTGAATGTTTTGTCTTTGCTGAACACTTGTCCAAGACACAACGCCATTGACTTTGTCGTTTCCCCCTGAGATAAGGGGAGAATGAGCTCTCCAGAATGATGATTAGTTTTGAGTTTGATAGAGTGTGACCTTCCTGCGCGAGGGAACCAAGCTGGTTGCGGCTCTGAAATCAGGTCACCCAGGGTCCGCCTCTGTCAGGCGAAGAATGCAGCGTCCTTGTTTTCAGGTGGCGGGACGTCCCTGTGAAACAGAACAGGAGAAGTCAGCTTCTCAAGTCTGACACATCGTCTGCTCTGTGTGACAAAAATGATCTTATCACAAGATTTTTCATTCGCACCCAGTTATGTGGATTAACAACAGTTTCAGTTAACTTTGGGGGAAAACTGTCTGAAAGAAGTCAAACAAATATCAGACCATCAGAGTCATGCATATTTGAAAAAATCTATAGCATGCTGTAACTAAAGTGAGGATGAACAAGATTTTCAACACCATGTGAGAAAAAAGGTCCTCATGTGGTCTCCCTGCTCAGGGACAGTACTTCCACTCTCATTTAAAACACTGGTGTTTTAAAATTGATACTATCAGGGGGAAAAAGTCTGGTGTAAAAATACAGAACATGACGAGAGTCCGAGGTTCCCCTGCCTTGGGAAATGAGTCTTGGGATATCACATGACCAATAAATTATTGACAGATTATAATTATAATTATAAGGGGCTCAATCCATTGTGTCACAATGGCAACTCAAGTCTGTTTCTATTCAGTGCTTTGGAGGATTAGAGCATGTGCTGCCTCCATGGGTTTGACACTGCAGTCACATTCAAGTGACTGTGGTTGCAACATGATACTACATCCGCATTTGTGGAGCTGCCACTCTTAACATATCCTGTGGTCGCTTCTCTGTGACTCAAATTAGAAGAAATTTCTGTCTCTGCTTGTTATCATCTATACTCGCACAATAGACCAAGCGCTGATAACGGCTCTTTGCTGTGAACTTTCAGAAAACCCACAATCTACAGAGCCCTACACAAGTTTGTGAGGCTCATACGTCTGCCTCACTCTTTTTTGAGCTGATTTTAGTGAACAGTGAGGATGTAAAATGCACACAGCATTTGATATATGAGCAGGGCACTTTTACTTTCCATTAGCTTTCACAGTCCGCCTGATCCCAGTTCAAAACTCACCACTGGGGGAGAATGAATACGTGGTCATGAGATAGCTCTAAAAATGTGTCCATAACAAAAGGTCTTGTGTGGAAGGCTTCAAGTTATAGTACTTCACTCACTCCGCAAACCAAGGGAGACGGTTTCTTTCAAACATTAAGCTTGGACACTCATTTGCTGGAGGCAGTGATCGTGTATGTGTATATAAGGGTGACTGTTTTGATCTCTGCATGCCTCAACAGACTCCTGCGTGTCTGAAGCGTGTCTTATCGTGTACTGTGGTTGGCAGCACTCCGTGCATACTTTCAAGGTTTTTTATGAAATTTGCTTCGAATGCTGCAGACTAACAAAAGTCAGGAGACACAAAGGAAAAAACAAGCCTCTATGTGTAAAACACTGCAGGTCACAGAAACCAAAAATAATGGGCGAGACAGAGGGAGATAAAAAAAAACCAAGAGATTATTGAATGGAAAAACCTGTCTGCACTGTACCTGGCTGAAATCCTGCACGGTCTGGAGTGGGGTGGAGAGTCGTGGGGAGTTCAGGGAGGATTTGGGCATCGGATCTCTTGACATTAAAATTCCCTGTGGAGGTCAGCTCCAGCCGCTCTGCCCCCTCCAGCTCCTCTGGCTCTTCTCCCTCCCCGCCGGCCACTCACAGACCGAGAGGCTCCGACTTCACTCGGCAGCAGAGACAGCACAGTAAAGGGAGAAAAAGTTGTTTGGCTTTTCTTCCTGTTGATGATGTCACATCCTGACTTTGTCTACTGGGCCCTGCTGTTGCTGCGTCTGTGTGTGTGTGTGTGTGTGTGTGTGTGTGTGTGTGTGTGTGTGTGTGTGTGTGTCTGCGTGTGTGTGTGTGTGTGTGTGTGTGTGTGTGTGTGTGTGTGTATAGAGAACCTATAAATTGAAAGAGAAGAAGGGGCTGGAAAAGGTCTTTCCAAACCCCCACTCGGCCCTCCCCTCTGTTCCATTTCTTCCCCCGTCTTCTCATCCTGCAGGCAGTGGGGACAGCCCACTTGTCCCATCAAAGCCCAGCCCTCTGGTAAAGGTCCTGAGAAAACAACCCCTCCTCTTAGGCCACATATAGGACAGACTGATCCCACAAACATTTCTGGATGTTTGGCAGTCCATGCCTGCTCCTTTTATTTGTGAAGTCTCTGTAACATATCATTTAGATTCTTGGTCTTTTAAAGACATTGTAGTTGAAGCTTAAACAGAGAATGTGCTCCACACTAAAAATGCTCTTCAAAACAGACAAGAATCCACATTCAACAGACAAGGCACGTTTGACTGAACTGGTGTAGTTCCCACGTGCCCTTGAGGGCTGAGTGTTCTAATGATACCTGCCACAACCGTACCCATTGTCTTGAAGGTGAATGGGTGCCACAAAAATCCAGAGGGTGTCTGTTTCTATTCTGTGGAATGAAACACAACCTGCAGAAGTCGGCTTGACTCATTGGGACGAAGGAGAGAGAAAACTGTAGGATGGGTTAAAGTGAGGAAAAAGTTTCAGGTTCTAATGTTTAATTCTGCTGCTGATTGTACAAACTGATTATGCTTAAGGAAATGATTTTGCTTTTAAATACAGCTGCAGACATTTGGGTGTGTGGACTCAACTGTTAATGGATTATAGATTATTTCAGAGTTGACAGATAACTGTTGAGGAGAAACAGTTGTAAAAACAGTTGAGACAACTGTAATTAGATTCATAATGACATTTAGTGTTAACCTTGCTATGTTTTTTGCCCTGTTTCTGCAACTGCAGTAATCAAGTTGAACGGAAGAGCTGAGGCATTGAGGTTCCCAATTTTTGGGAATTTCTTTGCTTTCTTAAACTTTACCACAATACAACAAGATCTCTTTCACTGCTAAAACGGAAGGAGTCTAAACCCCATATCTCACAGCCTGTGGGTTCAGGATGTGTTGTATTTTAAAAGGTTAGAGAAAGGTAAGTTAAAGTACAGTATCTAAATTGTGACTGCTATTTCCTTGGAATGACCAGAAGAATGTGACCACAGATAAAGAGAAAAACATGCAAATCTTAATCTATACATACAGATTAAGTCATATCGGGGGTCTACGTGTGTGTGTGTGTGTGTGTGTGTGTGTGTGTGTGTGTGTGTGTGTGTGTGTGTGTGTGTGTTCTATTCTGGATTTCCTGAATTTGGATCATTTAGCACCTAGATGAAACTTCAATAAAAATAAAAATATCAAATCAAGAAAAAATAATTTCTGAGTTGCAATAATCCATCATATCCACTTGGGGTCACCATTACTGTGCCTTTGAATTGTGCTTTATTACACTACTCTTACCATCTTTAGGGCAATTAGTTAGTTATTTATGGAAAATAAATAAAATTATATTATTCTTTCATACTGGTAAAGGAAATATATGAAAATTCTAAGACTACACAAATATAATCTTTAATTAATTTGATTTCCCAGTCATGTTCAGTCATTAGTATGGATTTATTGGGAATGCTAATTGAATATTGTTTAGTATACAATTTAGTATATTTATATATGAATATTATATATATTGCATAATATATAATCAAAGTAAGAATCTGAAAGTGGAAGAGGAAGTTGTCAACTTACACCACTAGATGGACTATCTTGCCAAACTCATTTCATAAAGGTAAAAGCTGCTTCCTTAAAAAAAAGGTTATAGAGTCTTCATTCTTTTATATGCAAACAATTATATGAGCTCTGAACAAAAAGGTCAAAATGAAGATTAAATTGAAAACAGTACCTGATTTCATACACAAATGGTATTCAGATTTTTTTCAAAAACAATGTCGACATTCACAGGAAGTGTGTATGGCAGACGAGGCCTACAGCTGTCCTGCACTCAGTGTTACTGTCACCAGGAAATGACAAAGGAGGAAGTGCCTGCAGTCAGGCCTTCTCTTTGATCATCATTCAGCATAGTACGCTCAAAATCATTATTCACCAAAACCAAGCTGCCTGTCGCTCTGAGCCCTCAAACTGATCGCATGGATTCCAAGCAAAACAATGACGACGTTTACACACACACACACACACACACACACACACACACACACACACACACACACACACACACACACACACACACACTTTCATTGTCAGTTCAGTCTTTGTCTGGGTCTAGACAGTCAAACTTCTCAAACAAAGTCACAGATTTATGACAGTGTATATAAGGACTTCATCCACACACACACACACACACACACACACACACAAGGAAGTTTTGTTTATATGTACAGTAAGTTTTCCTCTCTGGGTACCAACTTCTCTTGGCTCTTGGTTCTAAACCACGCAGATGGATGATTTATGACCATGTAAGCGAACGGAGCAGGTGTCTAACAGCACATGCTGCTAAAACTTTGCTGCCTGCAGGTAAAGTATAACATTCTTTCTGTAAACGCTTTTTCAATTGGGGCCGTGTCACCCACAAGTGACACATACCTGAGCCGAGGTATGGTTTATATAACACCATGCTGCAGACATCTACAAGCAGAGCCTTGTCTTCTGTCATTCATCGATTCAAATCCTCTTTCAACACAAATGAGTTGTGTAAATGACGAGAGCAATGGAAGATGGAAAATAATAAACACGTGGAGGTTGGTTGCCCATGTGTGTGCTTCTAGTCGGTTATTTTACTATGGAAGTGTTTGTCATGTTTTTAATTTGATGTCACAAACTTACCTGGAGTCTTTGCTCGCTTCATATCAAGGGACGAAATGTAAATAGATTAATATGGATTTGTCAAATGTATATCAATGTTCCACACTGATGGTGCACCATGGCAACCGCACTGTACATCAACATCTAGGTGAGCACACCTTTGCCCACTGTCAGATCTGCTAGGACGAGGCAGCGGGGGCAGCGCGCACAGTTGACTACGTCCATATTAGGCGACGGAGCCCAAATGACTCCACCTTTTTTTCCCCAGCTCTGTCGAAGGGCTGGGTCGGTCGCGAGGAGGAGGAAGGTTTAGGCGGAAGCGACGAGGAAGCGGTTCAGTCTGAGCCGTTCATTCGCGCCGGGCCGGACCACCAGGCTGCTTTCGACGGATTCCACGGGGGGCTTTGACTCGGCACAAGTGAGTACCACTCAGGACACCGCGTGTGCGGGGGTCGTAACAGCTCGCGACGTGTTCACCTGCCGCGTCAGGAGGCTCTCAGATGCGTTCAGGTGCACTTTTTTAGTCGTTCTTCTTTCCGGTGGGCGTTGTTAGGGGCGCGCGTTTCCGCGGCGTCGCGTTAAAGGACTTTAATTCAAGCGGCGTCGAAGTGTCGTTCGTCCTGCAAACACTTTGTGTAATCTAACAGGTAGACTTCAGCACCACCGATTGATGTTTCTGAATGAAGAGTAGGGTTTGTGGGGGGTTTTTAACCCTTCACATCGTGTCCGCTGTGTCCCTCGATCCGAATGGATCATCTTCGACATCTGGGGTTACTGCCGGTCAACGTGTTCACCTGCGTGGGGGGGCAACGGCTGTTGTTGGCAGGTGATGACGTTGCCTGTCAACTTTGTTGCCGTCTGAGGTTGACATACAATCGATGGAGGAAAAAACGTCGGGGTGTTTGTGTGTGTGTGTGTGTGTGTGTATGCGCGAGTGCTTGTGCGCGCGCGTGCGCGTTCAACAGGTAGACTATGAATTATTGCGTTGTGCGGTTTCCGGACCGTGGATCGTAAATCGAAGCTCCCCTGCTGGTCACATGTTATAACGGTGTCTAACGGTCCTGACGACAAACGAACAAAAGAGTTATGTCTGTCTGTCTGTGTGTGTGTGTGTGTGTGTGCACTCACCACGCCAGGTGATGTGGTCGGGCTGCGTCAGAGGTGATCCAACCATAACTAGCACATAGTTGAATCATTTTTGACATCACCTGTATACGTCTTCTTGACTGAGCTTGACTTGCTCAGTGGAGTCGGCCAAGTGAGATGGTATGAGGGACAAAACAACAACGATGAAGATGTTTAACAGAAATAGTACTGAGGATTGATGTGGGCGACTTGCCTTGAAACATTTTTTGTTTTCAACATGCAGAATGAGAGAATCTGCCATGAAGAGGTCAATCGGGTCACTGGCTCATGGATGATGAAAAGGTATTTTTGGTTTCCATGGTATTTATCACATAAATCTATTGAGACAAATTCCCCCAGCCTGCTCTACTGGACTGATCGAAGCAGTCATACCTTTTTCATGTGCTGTTCACAATACAGGAGTAAATATTAACACACTTGTATCAAAGTAATGTTCAGTGTAGATACTGATAGTGTTTGTGTCCCACGCCTATTTACTCAATGCAACAGTCAAACTCCGCCTTCATTTCAGCACAGACAGAGAACCACGTCCAACTCCTTTATCCACTGAACAAATCGAGGAACAGATAAATGCTGTCGTTAGACGGTGGGATCAGATAAAATCGTACTGTTTCATACTTTAAATATTTGCACTGCTGCAACTGGCAAATGTTGAGATAAGAATATGCATATGTGAATATTTTTACAGTAGACCCTGATGTCCTCCTGTATGAGCAGAAAACAAGTACGTGGACTGGCCCGCAGTGAGGGACATGATGGATCACTACCCATGTGTTAACATGTAAACATTAGCCGTCGCTAGCGACTGCGGGTTGGAGACAATGACGGCCTGAAGGCCAACCAGCCCGCAGGTGGGTCACTGATACTAATGTAAACAGCAAAACAGCATTGTGCCTGTTAAATTGCTTCAAGGCTGCATGTTATTATCATTCCATCAGCTTCCCATGTCAACACCATCACTGAACTGAAACTCGCATTGACTGATACATAGTTGAAGCTTCGACCGGTAGTAATTACAGTGGCTGAGCAGGGTGTGTTTCTGCAGTAGTCCTCCTTAACACAGTTGACCACAGTCTGGTAGAGGAAAAAGTTACTCATTCGCTTTTCCGTTACAACACGCTCCCCCACCGGTCTGGTGTTTCGGGGGGGGGGGGGGGGGGGGGGGGGGGGGGGGGTGTGTCACTCTGTTACCTCTCATTGACTTGAATCACCGACGCACAAAGTGTAGTAAAGTCACTGTCACAGATCAGACGTCCTACAAAGTTGTATTTACTGTTCCCCCCGGTGTTTAAACAGCGCTTCACACTAAATGAAGATCAGTCGCTTCATGATCACAGTCTCTGGCGAACTGTTCAACCGTTTCCGTATTTGGATGTTGTCAGTTGATTCAAGGCTCATGTTTGCTTAGTGCTGTCTCTTAGAAAATGTCTGAGTGAGTTCATGCGATAATACAGAAGGAAAATCTCCAGAAGGTTTAACGGCGAAAGGAGTGGGTGCTCTACCTGGATGCCAATGTCTCGGAAGGGTTCCTGCTGTTTTGAACTTGTCTGACCCAGACATTCTCCTGCTGCATTCCTCACATCTGAATGCTCCAAATGGCTGTAAAGGTTTAATTGTACAGCCTTTTGAAGTTTTAAGATCAGCTCTGTTTTACCAGCTCTCTTATTGTTTTACTGATGTATAAGAAAACAATTTAGTTTTATTTATGTCAAGTTTTCCTTCTTTTTACAAACTTTATAAAAAATAGTTTTTAGTAAGAAACATACAAGTGTAAAGATACAAACCAACTCCAACCCTGTGTGAAGTGATTGGTGTGTGGCCTGAATATCGGCGTGTTCTGGTTCATCAAATTAGGAACCGGAGAAGAGAGACTTGCATTTTTAACATCATGCCAAATGTTAAGTCCAGATGATGGTTATGTAAAGTTATATTTGGTAAGTGTATAGTACGCTTCAACTATATGACTCAACACAATGTGGGTGTAACTTGTTCTTCTTTAAACGGTGGCCGGATGCGATGCAAAGTCAGTTTATGCTGCCAAATATAAGCACAGGCCTTGTTATGTTTCTTGAACATGTCACGGTGGCCTCTGGTGTTTATTTTGACCAGCATGTCTGGCAAAGTGGCCTTGAGTGTAGTTAAGTTTGTACTTTTGTCATTGAACTGCATTTTGTTTAGTTATTACTTAGTTTGTTAAATTTATATTTTTAATTCATGACATTTGCAAAGCTCTTAAGATATTTCAGCGCTGGGTCAATTCCCGTTTTTCTTGTTGTTGTGATTTGTTTTAACAGTGGCATTATCAGTTTTTGAAAAACTAGGAAGGTCAAATTGTTGCTAATTGTAAAAACTGGAATGGTATTGCAGCACAGATGGAAAACCAATAAACAGCATGCTGGCAGATTTGCAGATCATTCCAGATTATTAAAGAGTTTCCTGATTCAAAATAATAAGGAAAAGTTAACTTGCAGTTTTATTTTTGTAATCTTTTGTCAATTTGGTTACCAGTGGTACTTGCTTGTACCAAATAGGAGCAAACTAAATCCATTTAGTGCGACGTGTGGTCCATCTTTGAACCATGATTGTGGTAAAAAGTTTTACTGAGCGTTTCCGTTCAGACATCAGTAGGTTGTTTCTGGGGAGTGGGTGGTGTTCACTGTTTCGAGTGGGGGCTTGTTTGGTTTTTTGTCCCTCCTTTTTAAATACCAGATAATTGTTCCTCTGGAGTCGTGGCTTTGGTGTGGAATCCCTGTCGGAATAGCATGACACTTTACAGATGGCTCAAGTCAAGACTTGTCAATTTTTTTTCTTCTCACTCTTGGGCTGGCTCTCGCTGTACCATTACAGTTGGTCATAACATAGTACCATCCAAGTTTGATTGTTCAGAACTACATGTAAAGCTACATCTTTAATAAGAAATGAGATGGTCATACAGATTCTTTTTTTTAAATACAAACCCAACCTGTCCATTGTAAACATTGATCGGTTTACAGAATGGCTTCTTGGGTCAATTTTGACCTGTAGTACTTTCCGTGGCTGTGTGTGCTCTGTTTTCAGTGCAGTGAGGACTTATTGCAGACTTGTTTTGCTCACCTGTGGTTTGATAATAGGACAGAATTGTTGGCTTATTACTTGTTCGAACAAGCCGGTTTCTAGCACTGTTTAACTTAATTGTGGTGATGTCTCAATGCTCTTAGATTTTTGGCAATTACCTTTGAGTACAATTTTATCATAAAACAGACACTTGAGTTCTGAAAAACAGGAATTCCTCTCTAAAGTCGTAAATCAACTGGTATCTGTGTTTTTGCAGACCCTCTATTACACGTCAGTTTGTGGAAATGGACCCAAGGATGCCGCCGTGTGAACTCACTTCCCCCATTGCTTCTTGAACCTGCTGAGGTTGGCATTACTGTGTGTGCGTGCGTGCGTGCGTGCGTGCGTGCGTGCGTGCGTGCGTGCGTGCGTGCGTGCGTGTGTGTGTGTGTGCGTGTGTGTTTTGAGAAATCTGAGTCGTTGGTGGGTGAAACTTGCAGAGGGAACAGAGGGAGGGAGGGGCGTGAAGAGAACGAGAGCAGTGTTGAACTATCGCTCTCGTAGGCAGGTAGGAGGTTGTACTACCCCCCAACTACCACCACACACACACACACACACACACACACACACACACACACACACACACACACACACACACACACACACACACACACACACACACAAAATGAAGGGTAGATCATGTACACACGTCAGTCCAGAAACAAGTTCACCAACATTCTTGTTCTTTTGACTCATACGATAATGTTTAGAATTCTTCAAAGTGTGTTGTGTAATGAGGTTTAGCTCACTGCTAGAGGGGGGGGGGTCAACATGTTTGTCATTATGTCACTGGTATTCATTTGTATCATGCCACAAATCTGTCTGGAGACCAGTTGGAGTTATATGCTGTCACTGAGCCACTGTCATTTAAAAGCCCGATCTCCAGACAGAGGAAGATCTGTCACAAAAAATATTTTTGCTCAATACAATGTCACCATCCCAGGCATTTTTATTTTCTGATAGGGCAAAAGACAGATACTTCACAGATGTATTGCACTGTAAGCCCATAACATTACTTGAAAGAAGGTGTGCTATGAAGTCTGCTGAGGTCATTATTGATCTCAGTGGAAAATAATATTTTATAAAGACTACAAACAAGTTTATTATCAGATATTCCAATATACAGGAATGTCTTAGAACTCTTTACATGCTGTACTTTGTTTTTCATGTCTGCCAGCATATATACCAAATATGAAAATGTAATAATATAGCCAATGTTATTTAACCATTAAAATGTTGTTATGCTTTACCCTGCGTGTGTGTTGCTCCTAATTTTTCCAACCAGATAGATGCTCTCAGGTTCACACCCTGGTGAAGACCCTACATGATACGGACCTGTTTTTTTATGCAAAATTGGAATTGACATCATCAATGTCATGTGTTGTCATTGATGCCTGCTCCTACACAGAAATGTCATTAATCACATTGCATAGCTTGACCTGAGATTTGTACAGTGACAAGGCCTCCGCGGCAAAGTCTGACTCCTCACACCCGTGTGTCACATGCTGGTGGAAATTCTGGGAACCGTGCACATTCCTATGATGCATCTGCTACACATTTACACTTGATTGATAATGTATTGGATTGGATGAATTTATACAGTTTTGATTTACCAAAGTTATCATTAGTTAGGGGTTGGTTTTGGCATTTTTTCGGTTTACAGAATGGCTTCTTGGGTCAACTTTGACCTGTAGTACTTTCCGTGGCTGTGTGTGCTCTGTTTTCAGTGCAGTGAGGACTTATTGCAGACTTGTTTTGCTAGCAGACTTGCTCATCCTATGATGCATCTGCTACACATTTACACTTGATTGATAATGTATTGGATTGGATGAATTTATACAGTTTTGATTTACCAAAGTTATCATTAGTTAGGGGTTGGTTTTGGCATTTTTTATGTCAAACACACTTGAAATCCACATACAGTAAGTAGAGTTGAACTGATCTTCAATGGGGGGTGGTGTCCAAAGGTCTGCAAGGCTATACAGATTGCTAAGATGTACCCAGACTTTTGGACCCTACTTATTTGTTTCATGATTACATTATAGATAGCATGGTTAATCAGTATAAAATGTACAAATTGCTTTGTACTCTAACATGGGCAGATGTATTTTCTTTGGCATTGTGTCCGGGAAACATCAGGGTTTATCTGCGGCACGTATCTACAGTATTGAATTTTACTGACATTCCTTTTGAAGCACAAGGTTCACACCCTGCACCCTCTACACGACTGCTACAGCATCGACAAAAATTGAATGTTATATAATTTCTGTCTGATAACTTTGACTTTTACTTCACTAAAATTTGCAATGTCTCCATGCAGTTGATAAGAAAAATTAGGCTGGTATGAAGCCAAATTGATATTCAATATGCTCATAGATTTATGTAACTTAAAGTAATTAAACTTGTTGTCAACTTTGCCACTACCACCCCTCCCCCCACAAAAAAACAGCCCACTTGGTTCGATACAGTGCAGTGGACACCGGTGAGAGTATTTACAATTACTCTCTAACGCAAAAGATTCAGATCATACAGACTGCGAGGGTCTCTGTTGCAGCCTTTGTCAAGTCTCTTTTTGCTCTTCTGTTGCTCTGCAAGAGTCAATGCTGCCTCGCAAGTTTAAAACAAATGTTAAACGTGATCTGTAAAGCTCCCAACGTTTAAGCCGTTGTGTACTTTTCCGATTAGGATGCACAAACGACTAGTCATAGTCAAAAAAACTGAATGAAACCGAACTAGAGGGTTTTCCCCAATGCATTCCCCGTCCCCGCCTCCTGCTAAAAGACAAAGGCATTCATGTGCAGCCAACGTAACTACCTATTATTAGTGGTGGTGTTGTTAATGACGGGTGTATTACCTCTACCAAGGAGGTTACGTTTTCACCCCTGTTGGTTAGTTTGTCAGCTGGATTGTGCAAAAATTGACCTTCCCATCCTTCCACGAACCTTGGAAGGATGGAACATGGGCCAAGAAAGAACCCAATAAATGTTGGTGCAGATCTAGGAATTTTTCAGGGATCAATGCATGGATCTTGATGAAAAAGAATGGCAATAATTAGGGGACCGATATCTACGAGTGTGTTCAATTTGGTGCAGGTTTAGCTTATAAAAAGTCCAGATCTAGTGGATTTAGGTGTGGTTTCATGAAGGGACTGTTCTGTTGGGCCTTGGTGGAGGTATGCACTCTATCGGGTGCCCTGGTTTTCTTTGGATCCTCTGGGTGTGCCAGTGAGATCAGACGAGGTGATTCCCTCTTGCGGTGAGCTAAACCCCATTACATAACACACTTTGAAGAATTCTAAACATTAGCGTATGAGTCATCTCTTCCCTATGCCGCAATAGTTTTCTTTTCAGCCATTAGCCTCGCTATCCAGCCCTGAGTACACATAGTGGTATGACCACTCATGTTCCATTTCCTAACTCCGGAGTGTTTTTTGTTTTTCCTCGCTGAGCTATTGTGTTGAACACCTTTGTTTTGTCTTTGTAGTTCATGAATCAGGATGGACGGTAGATCTGGGCCAGATATTAAGCATATTTATACCTTGAAAAGGTAAATGAGCTTATATGGTTAATGCAACCCATAAAGTTAAAAATGGTGGTGGAAAGAATTGGAAACTACTCTGCGACTTGTTTCAGGCATCATGACACGGATTGTCCCACAACACAGAAAACGAAATGGAAGCTAGTTTTGGTTAATGGGTGTTGGCCAGTGAGAGAGCCAGTAAAGGCCACAACAATGGCCCCCTTGATGATAACAGAGTCTCCACTGATTTCTCGCCTGCTGCCTGTGAATAATATTATCAACCCACCCCCTCGGAGAAAACTTACAGGGCGACTCCACTCCAGAGTTGTGTGTGTTTCATGTGACGAGGAGACCTCGCACATGTTCAAGTCAGGGCGGCGCTCCAAAAAACTACCCGGCTGCATTTTTATTTGGGGCTGTTTTGTGCTGTGGGTCCAAATAGGGGCCATCTCACTCTCGACCCGGCTATTTGCTCTCTCTCGGACGCTAGCGGACACAGTGCTCGTTCTCTCTTGGCGCAGTGCCTCATTCCCTCCCTCTCCTTCTGTGAGCTGGTTATTCATCCACTGTGTGAGTCAGGGAGGGTGGAGATTCGGAAGACCGCTGTACCAGTCACACTTTGTCAGTTTACATTCTCATTCCCCTACTCTGTCTTTCCCTCCCTGCTCCTCCGTTCTCTTTTTGCTGCTGCCGCCTGCCTGCCTGCCTGTCTGCCTGCCTTATATAGTTTACGAAGAAGCCTTGCCCTGCGGTGACAATTCTTGTCTCGGCAAGGTAAGTTGATGGTGAACTAACTTACGTGTGGAGTTTGCCCACATGCTGAGCTCCTTGGTGTGTGGTTTTATTTCATTTTTCTTTTTCTTTTACTCAGTAGGTTCATTTGGTGTTTGAGGATCTTGGGCTGTTCTGTGTAAAATGTATTTCCCCTTTTTTTTAGTTTTAGTAATGGATTCCTGGCTACTCCTCTCTGATTTCCTTTCTTCAGTTTGTTCATCATTAACTTCTACCTCGTGAGCTTGAGTTCCCTTTTTCCATCCTTATGATTGGTGGACAAGGTTCCCCCTCCCTTTGCACTGTACTGTGTCTCCTTGGTAGATGTAAACCCACCACAAATTTTTTTTTCTTGTGGGACTTAAAACAAATTCAATTTTGGTCACAAGTACAGACCGGCATAAACTTGGGCTGCAACTAATGTAGACGGGTGCTTCAGTGGTCATGTGTCTGCAGCTACGTTGCATCACTCTGTCATGGGATTAATAAGGGCAGACAACTTTTTTTTAAGTTCCTGTCCTCCTGTGGAATTACTGTCAGTACTGCTGATATAGCAGAACAAAGACCACTTGAGATCAGTTTGTACTTGTGCCAGTCCAACTCGGTGGTATTGTACAAACCTTTTCATTTGTAAAGATTAGTAGCAGTTAATCGATAACTCAATATAATAATTGGCAAAGAAGTGTCAGAGCAGTGAGGTGCAGTAGCGACTGTTGGTTGTTCTTGTAATAATGGATTCACTGAGCTGGAATGGAAGGGGGTACATTTTCGGTTTTCTTGGAACTTTTATCTTCATCTGAGTCTTTTCGGATTCTGAAATATTATTATATTTTTGTTATTGTTACCATGAATTTCACACAATATCCCCCTGACAATCAGGTGTATTATTGTCAGTATTTAAAAAAAAAAATCCACTCCATAGTGAATCACATGTTGATCATGAACTAGATACTACTGTTACTAATATAAATTTAGATATTTGTGTTAAAAAACTTCATATAAATTTAGCCATACTTGTATTTAAATTTCAAAACCCAATCCTGCACATTTTGCTGTAGATTTACAAACTGACATAAAACACCCAATTATTGAAACTGGTTAAGGGAGAATTTTGGCCTTAAGATCTCCTCAAGATATCCAGCAAAATCAAATGTTTAAATTTAAGCCATGCGATGTGACCAAAATGCCTCACACACAATTCAAGGTCACCGTGTTACAATAACCTGAACATTACCACCAACCTGACTAGAGTAGGATGTAATCACTATAACTGTTCAGCATCTTTCCTCAGAACAAGACCTTGCACAACAGACACGATGGTACTCTTGTTGAAATGTGAGGCGTCTCACCGAACGCCTCATCGTCGGTTCACAAACCACAGCTTTTTATGTAAGCGTTTTCTGAAATGTCGTGTGTCTATTCTGTTCTTAACCACCACCGTTTGCACATACAACACTTAAGGACTGCGAGCTGACGAAACTCCAGTTTTCGCCATGTCAACAGGAGGAAGTTCATCAGTAGTGTCAAATGTGGCTGGTGTGGAATGCTGCGACTGGTTTACTGTAAAGCTTAACAAGAGAATTCACAGTGAAGATACACTGGTGTTATGATAATAATAATAAATTTCATTTATAGACCAGTTTACATTGCTAAAAGAGTTGACGTAGCTCAGTGACTAACAACTGACAAAGCCTGAGGTGAACATACTGCAGGGGTTAATCTACAACGGGAAGACGAATGTGAGACAATGTATCAATTTCATTTAATTTAAGATTCATTTTGATTAAATTTTTTTTTCTTCCCTTTTCGATACTTCTTTTGTTTTAACAAAGTTGGTAACGATTAGTTTGTGGGCTATTGTGATTTGAGCCAATTGTTTTGGTTTGTGTAAACAGGCCTGTGTGTGTGTGTGTGTGTGTGTGTGTGTGTGTGTGTGTGTGTGCGTGTGCACGTGCACTTGCACGTGTCAATTCATGTTTTCTGCAGCCAGTTTATTTCTAATGTTGTAAGATGATTTGCAGATAGAAAAATTCTCTTGAAATGGTGTATCCCATTTCTGATTTCTTTCATATCCTTGCAAATTACATTTCTTTGTCAGATATCCTGCGCTAATAAATTTTTTTAAAACGTATTCCAAAATCAGGTCGACATTGTCCAACTCGTTGTGGGCAAAATCCATAACTGTAGTTCACACCCGGAGTTTCTTTAAGATGGTTTTCTTTCTTGCCATTTGCTCAGCTCCCTACCCTCCTTCTATAACCTCAAATTATTTTCTTATAATTATCGGCTTAAGGAGGGCTGTGCTTAAGTCCTTGCACTGTGAAAACTCGCCTGCACATCAAACAAAAGCCCCCTCTGGGTCCAGTATGTTGAAAGGAGACCGCACCCTGCATGCCCTCTACATTGTGTCTACACTTCACAGTTTACACTTGATATGACAAGCCTTTGTCAACAGAAAAAACACGCAGGTCTAATAACCATAGCAACATTCTTCCGTGCAAGGCCGCATATCAAGGCAGTTGCCATTTGCAAAATGGTTCTCGTTATATTTGATGGTTTAACGGATTGAGTTTGTGATGGCGGTGTTCCAGTGATTGTGGTTAAGTGGAGCCTGGATATCTGTGTCAAGGTTCAGCAGTTTGTGTTTCAAGTTCATTGAACAGGAACTTTCACTTTCTTTTGCTCCCAGTTGGGTGCGCTGTGAGGAGCAGTTTGGATGTTTGTGTCTTCGCCTCAGGCTTGACTCGTGCACACAAACTGCTTGTTGAATGCCGCCTCCCTGTGGGATGCCCTCCCAGTTCCCCGTAGCACCTCCTTTCTGATATCAGGCCATGTCTGATGTCTGATGAGTGGCTGGAGCCAAGGCAAAGCATCCTGGGATTTTTTTTTTTTTTTCTTCGATGGGAGTGTTTCGTTTGTTGAGGGATGAACTTCGGTGTCCCAGTAATTGCATTTCAGTCTCGCTGAATCAGGAAATGTCACAAAATGCTTCTTCTTGAAGACATTTATTGGTCATGTGGGTGATCACCAGCAATGAATTAAACACACGTGAATTGTATTTGTGCTGCGTCTTTAGAAATTGTGTTGTAGTGTATAGATAACTCTGCCTGTTGCATTTTCGGTTTCCAAAAGTGCAACAAAATATTGTTTTCAAAAACTGAATGATATTTAACTTTAGAATTTCTGTCAGGGGACTGCTGGACGGATCACTGCTGTGCTTGGCTTTGACGAAGTGAAACTGACAATGTTTTTCTTTTTTTGCAGATAATTGGGCCGTAACAACACAAGACGGTTACCATGCTTCAAGGGATTCGGGAGATGGGCTTGCACGCCATGGATATCTATGACTACCTCGTGGGAGGATTTGGTAAGTGATTGATCGTGCAAAACTCAAATACCTTGGGTTATTTTTACCCTTGTTTTTAATGTCATGTCATCCTTTTTTTTCTCTCCCTCTAGATCCACGGCTTAAGGACTATGTACTGATGCAGAGTCCCATTCACATGTCCACGATACTGCTGTGCTACCTGTTCTTCGTACTGTACCTCGGACCTCGCCTAATGGCCAATCGCAAGCCATTCCAGCTAAAGGAAGCCATGATAGTCTACAACTTCCTGCTGGTGGCACTGTCGATATTCATCGTCTATGAAGTAAGAGACTGTCGTTCAATGTCTCTGTGAATTTCCAGCACTTCAGAAATGTTCACACATCGCTGCTGTCTGAATGGACACAAACTTGTGTAGTTTGGTTGAATTTGTGTTTGTACGGATGAAATTTGAAATTTGCTTATTAGCTAATGACTGGTAACTTTAATAGAGTGTTTTGTTCCCACGTTACCTGTCATTTAGTTCATGATGTCTGGTTGGGTCACAACATATAACTGGAGATGTGATCCTGTTGATACCTCAAACAGTCCTGAGGCTCTTCGAGTAAGTCACACATTCTATAATTTATTACCAATGGGCGGAAATCCTCTTTCACTGTGCACTGATATCCTGTCAACATGGGTCTGTGTTCCCCATTCTAGATGGTGCGCGTGGCCTGGCTGTTCTGGTTCTCAAAGATTATTGAGCTTATGGACACAGTAAGTCCGGTCTATTTTAACCCGACGCCTCGGTGCAGTTAGTCTTAATGCTCAGTTTCTGGTCAGCAGAGGTCGGCTTCAACTAATCAATATCTTCTTGCGGTCAGATCTTCTTTGTGTTGAGGAAAAAGCACGGCCAGATCACCTTCCTCCACATCTTTCACCACTCCTTCATGCCCTGGACATGGTGGTGGGGAATTTGCTATGCTCCTGGTGCGTACACATTAACTAAATCTTAACTTGTCCGAATTAGAAACTGATTAATGAAGAGACAAAAGCAGCCAGGGGTGTGTAGCGCAGTTCCATCATCCTGCATAACAGACTGTCAGCTGCAATGTTCTATGTTTTGGTGTCTACCTTGGTCTTTCTGAGCCCTTCAAGACCCCTTGTGCCGGCTGCCTGTAAAGTACTGAATTCTGTTTAATCATTAGTAAATTATTAATCAGTCATAAAAACCTCCATGGCCTCCACGTTCTTGATTTTCATGCAAGGTCAGCAGCTCTCTGGCTTCAATGGAGTCAGCCTAATGTGTTTTTGTGATTATTACTCCAGGGGGAATGGGATCCTTCCATGCCATGGTGAATTCTTCCGTCCACATCATCATGTACTTCTACTATTTCCTCGCTGCGGCTGGACCGCGCTTCCAGAAGTTTTTGTGGTGGAAGAAATACATGACCGCCATTCAACTCGTATGTATACCAGTCGTTTGCATTGTTCGTGTCCATGTTTCTGCTCCTAAAGCACCTAGGTGAGTTAATTTACATGTATTTGTGTGTTTGGCTAACTCCTGATGTCATCCCAACAGATCCAGTTTGTCCTGGTATCTCTCCACGCTACCCAGTATTACTTCATGGACAGCTGCGACTACCAGTTCCCCATGATCCTCCACCTCATCTGGATTTATGGCACCTTCTTCTTTGTGCTCTTCTCCAACTTCTGGATCCAGGCTTATGTGAAGGGTAAGCGGTTGCCCAAACAGGACATTAAGCAGAGTCAGAACGGCTCGGCTGTGCACAGTAACGGCAAACACCACGAGAACGGCAAGGGCGCCAACTACGGAGCCTCCAACGGCACCAATAGCTCCGCTCACCACGAGAACGGCAGCGCTCACGTGAGCAAGATGAAGAAGGCGTAGGCTCTCAGGTAGAAAACTCCCCAAAAAGTATGACCAACGAACCTGTTAAAATTACTACAGATTCCAAAGATAATTTTGGTTTTTTTCTTTTCCTGATTTTAATTTTTATATGTAAAACATGGGCAAAAGACGGGGTCAATGATTTCCACAGTTGGGGTCTCACATTTGGTTGGTTTGTTTTTGAGTTGTTGAACCATGTTGAACGATGTATGATGAGAAGATGTTTTAAATGCCATCTTTACTGATGTTGCAGACGACCTCCTAGTTCTGTCACACCGGTGACCTTTCACCCAACTTCCCTTCACTACTTATATCTCGACCCCCCCTGTGGACAGATGACTGTACAGTTTATTTCAAACTTGAAAAAAAACTTTTGTAAATACTTTTACAACAAACAATAACTAATTATATTGGTATGCTTTAGACTTTCTAAATTTTGTTACATTGTGTATTTAAAATAAAATAAATGCCAATAAATTTCAATTTAAATTATCTTTGTGTCAGGATTTCCATTGCCTGCTGTACGCGTAACTACTTGGAAATGTTTTCCGGTAGTTGTCAGGTCCTTGGGAAGACGGACATTGTGCTTTGTTGCCACAGAGTGTGAGCATTGCAAATGCTTGGGCCTCTTGTCTTTGCTATCTCAAATATGCGGAGCAAGTAGGAGGCAGAACAAGGGACCCATTCTGTTTTGTTTGAAAAGATTCATCATAAGAGGCAGAAAGCTGAAATACTCAGCTGGTTCATTTTGGGACAGAAAACATTTTTAATATCACGCAGCATAAAGGTGTTACTTTTGTATTCATTCGCCACGATAATGGGTATAAAATTAATAAACCACTAATCCAGAATATAAAACAATATCTATTTCGGTCAAATTACACACTGGAATACACAACTTTTCTTTAACCCAACCTACTTTGTCACAACTGTAAATTAACCTTCCTTAAACCTGCTGAATGAAACTGATATTGTGAATGGGAAATTGTTCAAATTGAAATTGGAGTTAACAAGTTGTAAAAAAGTATTTGTATCCTCTCAATGAATGCAATTATTAATACCAAAATTTAAATTGGAAAATAACAAACTATGTGAGAAGAGAAAATTACTTGTAGGTTATTACATGCAATATTTGACCTGTGATGAGGGTAATCTGCACCTGCTAATTAAAGTTGTTGAACAAATGCAGTGAAGGACAAATGGCAATATTCCCTGAAAGGTAGCAAAGTAGAAGTAAAGTATACAACGACAGTACCTAATGTAAGTAAAAATACTTTAAAATGTACTTAATTCAATGTACTGGGTGCTGTGAAGAGTGTCAGCGATAAACGGGCAGTAATTCAGTCATTGTTTGAGTTTAATTCAAGGCTGACATTACATTGTACATTGTACATTTCATTAGCAGTCAGTTAAAACACATCCAGTACGAAAACATTCTTCAGGCATTCATTCGGTGTGCATCCGATTTCTACAGATCTACTACATACAGTACTTCAAGTCATTCTCTGTTTCTTTTCGCATTAGGTTCGTGGGGCTGAATCCAGCTCCCACTTTAAAGGTATTCTCCATATTGGAAATCGTATTGAACATCGTGACGTGGATGATATCAAGCTATGAAATATGCTACTACAGTGCTACAAGTGCAGCACCCTGGTCTGTTGGTCCACTGAAGGTTGCATGCGTACTGAGATTGTCTGCTGCAGGGCAGAGTGAGTTCAGAAAACCACTAAGGAGTCGGACCACTTATCTCTACTCGAGGGTGGATGAGATGGATGCAGGCCTTGGGTGTGGTCCGGTTCGCCCTTTGAATGCTATACTTGCCCTGAAACCGATGGCAGCGCTGATGAGACGGGCCAGAGACAGAGTTGTGGTCAGGGTTGAAAAGATTATAATGGTTGTGTGTGTGTGTGTGTGTGTGTGTGTGTGTGTGTGTGTGTGTGTGTGTGTGTGTGTGTGTGTGTGTGTGTGTGTGTGTGTGTGTGTGTGTGTGTGTGTGTGTGTGTGTGTGTGTGTGTGTGTGTGTGTGTGTGTGTGTGTGTGTGTGTGTGTGTGTGTGTGGTCTAAGTGATGTTCTCCAGGATGTAAAAGATGAGCTCCATCACGATGGGCTCGTCGCCCCTCTTGTGCCCCCTGCTGTGTATGACGGGGATCAGCACGCTGTCCAGGGCGTTAAGGTACCGAGCTGGGAGGGGCTGCCCGTTGCTCCCAGCCACGAATCCCACCTGAAATTACAAAGCAAATAGTCACACCCAGGGGACTGTGTTATAAACTTTACTACTAGGCATCATGTGAGTCACATCTTACATGATTTGCTATGCCAGTCTGTCTGTCTACTAATAACATTGATATTGAAATCAATGTTATAAATATATTTGTCATCAAATACATTTAGTTATGCACCAAAGTGCAGCTACTTGCAGCTTGACTTGGTTTTTGAATTCTATTTTGTGATAATTGCATGTTTCATGGCGTTTTCATAGAAAAAAAATCTATAGCATGAGTATAATATTTTATATAATCATAACAGAGTTTTAACTCAATTCTGAAAGTATGCAGGTACTATGTATTTGGCAGCATTCATGATGTCACCGTCTTAATAGGAGGCGGACACATGACATCTGATGCTTCCAAGACCAGTTTTAACCTCCAAACATTTGAATTATTTTCCGACCTCTTGAGAGTCAAACGTGACACGCAGTCCCAGTTTGGCCATCCCGTCCTCTTTCAGCAGTTTGAGGTGTGGACACAGTGCCAAGCAGAAGGCTCGGGCAATCCGCTCCGTTAGCCGGTTGTGTTCTGCAGAGTCACTCGCTCCCCCTTTGGGATTATCCCCCGTCTGCAGGAAGAACACCTGCACAACACATTCACGCACATGTCAAGGGGGGAGACCATTTCAGGTGGATTGAATTGAATATTTTCAGCGGATCGTCAAATTTACTTCTGTCCAGCGGATGATCTTCCCATTTTCTTTGTACTCTGACTTCTGGAACATCTTGGTGCTGCTGATGGACTCCATGGATTTCCCATCGATGGGACTAATAACTCTGGGGTAAAGAAACCATTATTAAGACTGACAACGAAGGTAACATCATGCAGGCGTAGGGTAAGTTTGGATAGTCTCTAAACCTCTAGATTACCACAGCTAGATGGGAAGAAGTGATTGAAGAAGAAATGAGTACTGAAAGTTCGGCAAGTTCCCTCAAGTGCGATTTCTATCAACTATGCTTTAAAATGTGCCTCCAATTTCAATATTTCAATATTTTTTATGTGCAATCATACTACCACTATTTATCCTGTTTACACTATATATAAATTATTGCTATTTTTATATTTACTCATGGTAATGTTTTCCCTATTTCTTATGTTTCCTTCTGTTTATATTGCATGTTGACTCATTTATTACTTTTTACTAATGTCTTTGCCCCTTTGCTGCTGCAAAAGAGGAATATCTTACATATCATAGATGTTTTCTGATCATCATCTATTCATTTCAAGCCTTTTGAACGTTTTCATTCATCTGTGTTTGAGTGCGATGGTTGTGCTGTTCTTAGTTCTGCAGCTGGCACGTGAACTTCGAACTGGTGGACACACTCACCCTTTATTCACAGTGTACTTTTCCTCCACCCACTGTACACAAACAAGCTCCTGGCTCTCTGATTGGTCAAGCCGTCCACAGGTGACAGTGTAGTCTTTCATCTCCCGTAGTGACCGGCGGAGCTCTGCCATGGTTTCCACGGTGATCTGCACCATTAGCCCGTCTGAGGAGAGCGGAGAGCGGTACAGGAGAAACACACAAACAGACACCGATGGAGACACACGTACACACACACCTAGACATATAGTCTGTTAAAATGTACACAGACACACATACATACAAACATCAACATGTTCTGAATGCACCAGTCTGAAGGCAGGGATGTTAACAGGCACTACTTCAAACAAGTAAACAAGGTCAAGGTCAACCCCACTCCCCTCTGAGTGAACATCCTACCTTCTACAATGCTGGACTTGGCCAGGTATCCTGCAGACGCCTTCAGAGCACTACTGAATATAAAAAAGCAGGATCCAGTTACTGTAACAAAAACAAAATGACAGAAAGAAAGAAACCGTCTTTAGACAACAGGGTTTAATCCGAGTGTGAGCAGTCTTTACAGTGACATGATGGTGTAGCGACATCTAGTGTTGTATGAAGGAAAGTGCACCACTAACTATCTACACTAGAACCCATGGTTAGTTTGCAGCGCTTACTTTTCCCCTTGAGCAGCCTCCAGATGAACCATGAACAGCATATACATATTAATTTGTAATCTTAAATTCAGTGTAATGCCACAATTCAATTTTGTATGGCTGCACAATTAATAAAACTAGCATTATTTTATATATAGCTCCATAGACCAAAAAAAATATTAATATCTCTGGCAATGTTATAATGTATAGTACATGTCTATGGGTTTGCACAATGTTTGGATGCACAACATATATTGGTGATCATGGATCACTCATTAAAAAAAATCCTTGAAATTTAAGAAAAATATATAGTTAAAATTATTTCTTATTAATTAAATACAAGTTTTTTAATTAATAGATAGCATCAAATGACCTTTGAAATTGCACTTCTTTGAAGTTTCTTGAGAAAACTGACACTGATTCTAGCTCTTATACACATATAAAATGTGCTGATCTCTAACTTTTTGTGCAGTAAATCATAAAAATATCAGTGTTTCCCTGAACAGCAGATAATGCGCATAATGCGCTCTTCAGTCCCCCACTTCAGGGCATTGAGTCCAGACTCTGATGTAATGTCTAGAACATAATGTCCAGTATAGTGATGTAACCCACCTTTGCGTGGCTGGTTGTGGATGCTGATGGCCTGGGTCTGGTATTGGCCACTGTCTGCTTGCACACAGATGAGGTGGGAGTCTGCAGTCTCATTGAAGCACGCCCCAATGGCCAGCACGTGCTCATTGGACTTATTCAAAGCCTTCATAAGCTAATGTGAGACAAGTGAGCAGAGAGGGAAGGGTGACGAAAAGCACACAACTTTAGCATGAACTATCAAGCGTGTGGAGGCTTAGTCTGACCTCATTATACCCAGAGGTAGGTATCTTTATGCAGGTCGTCTGAGCCTCTAGATCCACAGTGAGCCCCGGCACCACTGGTAGGCTGTAACGGTAATTCCTAAAGTCCTGGAACGGGGATGAGAGAAACAGGTCGATGTTCGTTCTGGAAAAACATATTAGCTTCACTGAACATTTTTTTTTGCACGACTGCTTTGACCTTTCTGTGCTCTCTTTTCTTACTTCCTATATATCATGATCACACAGACCAGATGAAACTGGTCCAAAAGTTCTTGCAAGATTTCCTGTATGGAAGTGCACATGTAGTCGCTACGTAGCGAACACGTGCGCACAGGGAAATAAAAGATGGAGACTTGATTGGGGCTCCTCAGCTCTTGTGCGATTTATATGCAGTTGAGACTCTCTTGCAAGAAGCTTGGGAATACAAACCCTAACCCTCATTCATAGATGTATACCACAATGTCTAAGATGGTACGTTTGGTAAAAATGAAGACACTAAAACTCCCTGTTATTGATGCTAAATAAGGTTTCGTATCACCAACATAAAGAAGTTGTTACAAAATGTCACACTCACCACTAATAGTCTCATTATGGTGTGACCAATTTCCCCAAACAAGGGCTTCCTAGAGCGCACACTGTACAAAGGGCAAGGGTAAACTGGAAAAAAGAGAAAGTTAGTGAGTAACTTGAAGGGGGAAACATGTCGCGTCACAGATGCAAGATTTCACAGCAACCCCTGGCTCACATCTGTACTCGGCCCCCAGTCGCAGCATGAGACGCAAGGGAAAGGCTTTGGCCCAGGCCACCTCCGCTGTGTGGACCAGCAGGCCGAAGAGGTAGGGCTGGTTTGGCAGAGGTAGACCTTGGAGGGACTGGAGAGTGGAGTGAACATACAGGAAGCCTGCATGCTCCTCGCTGCCGAGGAAAGTGCTGCCAAACAGGGAGAGTGACAGGTGTTTGACAACCTTCCCTACAGAAATGAAGAGGAAATAGAAAGATGTGTAATCACAAAAAAAGAAGGAGATGGCAGTCAGTGTGTTGAGACTGTTTTCAATATAGATATTGCAAAACTGCATGTTTAAATCTTGATGCGTGCGTGCGTGCGTGCGTGCGTGCGTGCGTGCGTGCGTGCGTGCGTGCGTGCGTGCGTGCGTGCGTGGGGCTGTGACCTGTGAGCGTGTCCCTGTACAGCTGGACGAAGTGGCTGAAAATGTCTTTGGGGAAGGTTTTCTCTTCAGGCAGGCACTGCAGCAGCACCACCACCTCCACCTGGCCCACAGCATGCATTCCCTTTGTGGTCACGCACCAGCACTTCCTGTTAACATCTGTCACACAATCGAGGCACAACATCAGGTGTCTACAAGGACAGGACAAGGACAGGTAAGTGAAAATATTCAATTCAATTTTCAATTCAATTTTATTTGTATAGCGCCACATCACAACATACATTGTCTAGGTGTCAAGGTGAAAATAAGTACGTGAAAATATAAGGTAAGAAAGTACACTGAAGAAAGAAAATGTTTACCAACGCAAAGAAATCACGTCAATTGGCAACTCACAAATGAATTAAGGTTGTTCAACTTAACAATTTATGACAGTGACCAAATCAATGATTCAACCTTTCAACTTTATTTATTTATCATATACATTTATTTGTGTTACCAATTGAAGTATTTTTTTGTTTCGGCGTAGTTCTTTCCTATTAGAATTTTCAAATCAGCTCCTTAGTCTGTGTGAAAGCACTAGATTACCAGCAATGTTATAAACTTTAAATGCATTTTATCATTCGGTGAAAATAACAGAAAAAATACGCACAGTTGACCAGCTTAACCATAGCGAGTAGGTTTGCGTTGAGGACGAATACCAGGGGCCTTGGCCTACTGCTCTCCAGCTCCTGAATAAGCAGCATCTCCGAGGGTTGCTCCTCCACTGTGTAATCTGAGCAACAACAAAAAAACATAGTATCACTGCAATTATACTATTGAGTTTGAAAAAGGCTTCTTTCTTTTTTTTCAAAGGAAAAGAAAGAGAAACCAGCTTCGCCGAAGATTCATGTGTGAAAATAAATTCCATACAGCTGTGTGGAGATTAATAACCACTGGCTAAATGCCTTGCTCAACGGCACTTTGATGGTGAGCAGTGAAGACGGGGATGCGTGTTCATCTCATTGCATTGTACTGATTGTACTCGTGTCACAACGCTACGTTTAACAGCACAAACACAATGACCGAAGGACGAAGTACAACAACAGCTGGACAGAGATGAATCTAAGAGACTGTTCATACAAACCAGTCTGATTAATATGTTACAGAACCACATCCGTTTTTTGTGGTGATCTGCAGCAGCCTGCATGATTTCATGATTTGATGATTCGATGCTGCATGATTTCATCCTTGGTTAGCAGGATGAAATCATGCATCACCAACACCAGGCTGCTGCAATGGATCTTGATGCAAAAAAGGAACCACTGAAAAGAAAATTAAATCACTGGCTAATCTTTTATTCAGTACAGATGAGCTTAAAAGTGTCCATTTAAGTGCTGCTGTCACTACACAACATTTTGCACTTTCCTGTGTCATCACCACACTGTCCTTCACCTCGTCTTGTGCTGTTGAATTTGTATGGCACTCCCGTCTCTTCTTGGCACCACTGAACACTGAGCAAGGCACGGAAGCATATTCCAAGGTAAATACCAGTGTCTGCACTACTAGCAACAATGAGGCAAAGTCCTTTTTGCTGAATCTGTGATTCTCACTACATTACCTCCCTTAACTCCCGTGGAGGTGAGGATGGGAGGCAGGCCATCCAGGGGGATGAGGTTGGCAGAGCTGCTCACTAAAGCCGTGGTGCCCCAGCCATAAGGACCACAGGCCTCCTAGGGGAAGATGGAGACAGAGAGGTGGGCATGGTTTTTTGTCAAATCTATGTTGTGCAAACTACCTGGCGTGGTACCATGCTTGACCTCCTTCCATTACAAACCAGGTGTGGATAAGAGGTCGAAAAATGGATGGATGGATGTTGTGAAAAGTTATCTAGCAAATAGAAACGCTGGCCACAGACACTCATGACTCCGTTTCCCCTTAATCATAGAGAAACAAGTGTCACGTCTATGGTGTCATGTTTTGGGTGATCCTACACTGATAGATGTCCGATCTGGCCGCGAGGCTCTCCTGATCTGTGGCGAACCCACGGGACTTTTGACCTGCTCGCCCAGCGCTCGTCTCATCAGCGGTGAGAACGTCGGCCCTCGGACTGGCGTGGTGGGAGCAGACTCCGACTGCTTACTGGTGAGGATTTCATCGGCGAACCACACCCTCCTTTTTCCCCTCGGGGGTGTCCCTGAGGAGACAACGTCTGAATATTTAAGCAAAGTTTCCTCATAAAATGATTAACTTTAACAAAAAACTAAAAAAACCAACTATGTGTCCTAACCTTTGATGAGGGCTGAGTGACAGCAAACACAAACTCGTCCCTCCTTGCCATCCAGATGTGTAAGTCTGAACTTCAGATTGGAGCAAAGTGCGCAGAATACCTGAGGATACAAACGTACACATGCACACAATACAAAAGGATGCATACGCACATTAAACGCTTATGATCGCATCTTTTAAATGCTGCACAACACATGAACAAAAATCATTTCTCACCTTCCCACAGGCACGGCAGTGGTGCCTCCTCTTAGTAAATGTAAACTTTAACCCACACTTCATGCAGACCTGTGCCTGAGCATCAGGGATCCACACTGGTGCCACCTCCCCGAGGACGCTGCCTCGATCCTTGGACAGAATACCAGCGGGGCTCGGCTGGCTGTCATTATCAGGATCCCCAGGGGAAATTGCAGAGTCTCCCGTTGCTCCCTCCTCACTGCCTGCCTGGGCCTTGCTGCTGTTGGGCTCATCTCTTTTGTTAGATTGGGTCTTCTTGGACTGACTCTGAAGCTCCCCGGACACCCTGCCACATGCCTCCTCGTGTGAAAGAGCAGAAGGTGCTGCAGCTGCCTCCGAGCTGCAGGGCTCTGGTTGCTGCCCGCTCTCCTCCAGCTCCTTCTCCTCAATAACAGAGTCCTCCTTCGACTGGGGGGTCTGGGGTTTCTCCTCCTCCACCTCGGCCTCATCCTCCGGCCACGCAGCTTCAGCTGGGCTCAGCACCAGGGGGCCGGATGACTCCCCGAAACACCCCTCGCCCCACGAGGAGATGGCCGTCACAGTGCAGCTGCCCTCTTCCAGCTGGGAGGGTGAAGCAGTTTTGGCAGGATGCTCAGGTGGTTCCAGCTCACACGGCACCAGAGTGGTCATGACCGCTGCATCTGAAGCAGGCTTGGAAGGCGACTCTGGCCTGATCTGTCCGCAGCCCAATCCAGGTTTGGACACGTCCCCATCTTTGAGCACAAGCAGGCACGGTCTGTTCAGCCAGTGATGCTTGGTGTCCTGAAGAGATGGATTGTCTCCTTCATCTGTTTCGAGGGGGGAACATGATGATACCATCAACACTCCCCGCCTCCATCGCTCTCGCCCCTCATCAGGCGCACACACATTTACACATGCCATGCAGGCACGCTGATTAATAATGACCCATTAGGTGGAAAAGCTGTGTTCACATGTGCTAAGTGGCCTTTTAACAGCACGAGTTAATTCATATCATCCCCTCTGAGCCCCCCCCCCCCGTGGCTTTCAATCACCGCTAAAGGCAGCATTAGCATTCGGTCGTCCTTGAGAGTTGATCACAGGACAGACTGTACAGTTTTAAGAAAAGTGATTTGGTCAGTGCTTATTGATGTTGAACCATTATAGGCCATAGAAGTGACTGATGTTACAGGTTCAGTATTGGTAATTGGCTCTGTAAATCATCTCATATTGAAGATATCAGTGTGGTACCCTGAGGGTTTGGTGTTCAAACTAAAAATATATGCTGGTATTTTTTATATACTGCCTATATTCATGTTTTTATTCGGTAAAAGAAAAAAAACATGGACTACATTAACAAATGTGTATGTAATTAAAAGGTTTGGACCCAAGTTATGCACTTATAACCTGAATGTGCACTCCAGTAAATATAAATAAGTGCTCTTTTCTCTAACTGCTCCATCCATAATCTCAACATCAGACTACAGAAAGGCAAATCCCTCATTAGCCAATTGCTGTTTCAGCATCTTTCGGTAATTGCATCATAACCATTACTGCACATTATACCAGCATGCAATGCAAAGGGGGTTAATGTGGCTATGGTGTTTCATTTTGATTGTGACTCGGGAGAACTAAAACAAACACTGGTAGTCTCTACAGCCTCTAGTTCCAACTTAAACATGTTTTGTTTTTTTTTGCCATATCGTTGGATATGGTTTGGCACCAAACTGATGGAATGGGATCTAGTTGCTTTTGTCAAGACGGGTAAGATAACATGTATTTCAGGTTAAACTGCATTGCAGCTCCGTCACGAAAATCTTCATTTAAAAAAAAAAAAAAAAAAAAGGAAAAAGGCGAACCGGGCCGGAGCGGGTCGTTCCGTCCGCGGGCCACCGAGGGAACATTCCCCGGCTGCACCGACCCGACTGAGCGTCGAGCGTCGCTCGCTCCGCGGGACAGTGACGCATTCAGCGCACGTGCAAATGTTTAATCCGCTCGCGGGCACCGAGGCCGGCGGCAATGCGACACTCACCCCGCACCTCACGCACCCCCGTTACATCAGACCATGAGGGACACCTCGCTGAGGTGATGCTCAGTGAGGTGTTTGATGTGTGTGTGTGTGTATGTATGTATGTATGTACGCTACACTGGTATGTGCGCAACACACACACACACACACACACACACCATGCGTTTCAGGTGATGCTGACTGTGCGCGCAGTCAAACGCTGCATCAGCGATTTTCTGTGATAAAACAGCATCATCGTCCTGCAACACACACACACACACACACACACACACACACGGGCAGTGAATGGGGAGCAGGCTGCATCCGTCCCCACCCGGTTGGAATCAGTGCATCTCTTACCCTCCGTTATCGCCCCCAGGAGGCTTTCGTTCTCGTCATCCCGCGCGGAGAAGAACTTCAGCATTTTTTCCCCCCGATCCCGTCACATCCAAGGGGCCGAGGCAGATGGATCCGAGCAGCAGCGGCTTCCCGACGAGCGGAGGACGCGGGTGATTTTCGCCTCTCTGCCCCACACTCCGTGTGATGATCTCCCTCAGTCCCTCCTCCCCTGTGTTTCTCTGCAGCTCTTTGAAGAAACTCAAGAGGTGTGCAGAAACGTCCCCCCACCCCCCACCCCCAGTTTGCACATCCCGCAGAACAGCGAGCCAAGCCAAGACAACAGATGTGGTGCGGTGCCAGAGGATGAGAAGCCTGCATGGCTGCACGCTCAACCGTGCATCTTGAAGGAGATGGAAGGTTTCAGCAGGTCACCATCATTGTATTTGACTAGTTTCTATTCAAAAGTGCATTTCAAAAAATGAATCTTCAATTTGGCCGAGAACCATTAACAGGAACAGAATCTTCTCAATGACCACAGCACCGTCTAAAAGAAAATGTGAAATCACTTTTATCTTGCTTCATAAACCCCCCAAAAAGTCATTTACACTATTAATGGCTGTAATCCTTTGTCAACGCTTTTCTTGACTTAGTGCACAAGCCAGGCTGACTCAGACATCCCTGGGGCCATAACAAAGTATGATAGTGTCTGGTTTTAATGGGGGAGAGTGTCCGATAAGTCTGGATGAAACGCCACAGGAGGTTTCTCCTTCATACTGCAGATGAACCTGTGTGTCAGTTTGCCTCATTCTTCGAGGCTTCATCGACGTTCTCCACAAGATCTGCAGAACAACAAGATGGAGAACACCTCCGCTTTTACTCTCCTCTCCAAATGCACTATTGAATTTATTTTCTTAGGGCGTGCATTGAACAAAATACCACTTCTACAAATTGTGTAAGTAAACAATACACACACAAAAAGATTATAGAATTCTTGGATGGCATTATGAAAAATTATTATCTTCATGTATGTAGACAACATATTTCTAATAGTTCATACCTGGAACACCATCACCATCCTCCTCAATGTCCTCCCCTTTGGAGGCTTGCTGAGAACTAAGATGAAATGTAAATACAAAAAAAAGAGATAATAATTGTAACCAGGTGTGTTATATTTTCTCAGAGGATATGTCTGTTGATATTCTGTATATTTTTTTGCTGTCATCAAAGACCTGCACTGTATGTGCAGGGTATTCCTCTGTGCCACAGTCGTCCACACTATTAAAACTCAACAGTGAGTCACACCATTGTGACTGTTTCCCTCATAAAACTGGCGCTGTAGTTTTTTTTCTCTCAATCGCACCAAATGGGAATTAATCCACAGATGAAAATAGTTCAACACTGTCAGACATAAAAGAGCCAATCAGCACAGCCAGTAAGAAATCATTCTGCCAGGTTTTCTAAATGAAGCGTGGAGCCACGTTAAAACTACCGACTGCAAATGTCATAAAATGCCACGATCTCTATGGTTAATTTGGAAAGTCGACTGTGGACGTCTTCAAGATCAATCTCGATACGAAATCATCAGATCGTAGGCCACAACTTTCTACCAGTCAGTGACCAAATCTGACAGTGGTGCTGCAACCTGCATAACACCTTCACTTTTCTGACCTTATACAATACAATGACCTCGAGGCAAGTAAAGTCATTTATTCATGCAGCCTCAAATGATTGTTTCACGGGGCTTTACAAACTGTACAACACACAACACTGTCTACCCCCAAATGCAAAAGCACTTTCAACGGAAAAGGAGTCCATCTCATTTGACACATGTACAACAATAACTAGTGTTTCCACCAGTTCCTGAAAGTCCAGTCTTTCAATCACAACACCTGACAATCTCATATCCTGATTGAGAATTAGTTTCATATCCAGAACGATACAAATAGTTAATCATACAGTTTCTCACAACAGAGCATACTGTAATATGAAATGATGCATCTATATTGTAACACAATATATAATATCATATCGCTTCGCCCTGTTTCTCACAGCTCAACATCATATTATGGATGACTTTGGATGTCGTGCTGCCACCTACAGGACACTTTATAATTTACACTTAATAAACCCTCCTCCACTATAAAGTGACAGTTCACCCAGAATCTCCTAATTTCACTGTGAAAGACTGAACTCACGGTAGAAACTGCAAGGTTAACAGAAAACAACTCTATCATGAGATCATATCAAGATTTTATAGCAAAAAAGTATGAAAATGTCCAAAAAAGCCCACTGCAAAACTCTATAATTAGCATCCTCAAAAGATGTTTTGGGCAAAAAATAATTCCCTTCTAAGTCACATGCTGAATAACACCCATTATAACAGGACACTAATCTAGTCTGTAGTGGTTTTTATTTTATTAAAATTTTTTACCATTTCACATTTTGCCCAAATATTGAAAATGGATTCCACGAGAGGAAGATTATGTACTAAATAAACACTTGTGCAGAGCATCACATCTTACTTTGATGTACACACTGTATAACCAACCAGCAGACTTCTGAATGACATTTATCATAACTGCATGGAAATAATTGAACATCAGGAGTTTAGATTTTACAGTGTATTGTGCCCATCAAAAATGAATTGACAGAGTATTCAAAAGGATCTGTGTTATAAACTTCCGTGAATAAGAATAAAGATCTCTGAAGATTGGATCAAATCGGATGGTGTGTGTGTTACAGCAGCGCAGTTACATACATTCTGCACATTCTACAGTTAAACTACATAAACTGCATGGACCTGCTTCACATTACAATCAAGACTTCACATGTAGCCTGTGTTTGCTGACTGATTATGAATCCACATCATCTTACTATTCACATGTGAGGGCTGTGGAAACATGCAGGGCTGTACCACATCCAAACCTGATAATCACGAGGTGCTGGACGGCAGCGACGGAAATGTCCGCACGCGCTTTAATTGCCTCCCAGGTGATGTTTCGGCCACAGGCCCTTCTTCTGAAACATTACCTGGGAGGTAATTAAAAAGATTTTTGGGAGCATCAACTGGTTTGCGGACATTTTCGTGTCTTCTGCGATGCCATTTTGTGACCAGAGCCACTGCCAGCAACAACAGTGATAACGTGAGGCAAAGAGAATCAAACACATTCAGTACAAGTTTCTCAATACAAAAAGCACAATAAAAGAATAACTGAAGCAACCTCACTCTGACTGTCATATTTCATGAACAGTTTGGACAGTTATAGGTCACAGCCGCTGGTCCATAGAACAGAGCTGCAAGCTAAGAGCAAAAACTTCCGCCAATGTAACGCTATCACATCACAATACTGAGAGTTCATAGTGATCAGTTTGCAAAGCTAACACGAAGACAGACTCTGTGTGCAGCTCTCCCAATGTTCTTATTTCAACAAAGTTCTCCACAACTTCCTCCTGTTTTTGTCCTCACTTCCCAGCTGCTCTCAGATCAGAACCATTCAGACCAGGGATCATGTGATGGATTTGATCACAATGTCTGAAGGAGGAACTCTGCTGAGGCAGTCGGACGGGCCGACACCTCCAGAGTTGCTGGTCTCCACAGAGCTGCGGAGCATGCTGCACGTCCAGCGGTGCGGGTTCGGAGACGTTGAGTCCCAGCAGCAGTGGATCAGCGTGAAGATCTTCCTCAGAACGGCCCTCCTCAGCAGGATGTAGACCCAGGGGTCCAGGATCTGGTTCCACGTGGCCATGCGTATCAGCATCAGCAGAGTGAAAGATGCGGGCCCATCTGTGGCTCTGCTGCTGAGAATCATCACATGGATCTGGTGGGGTGGTCGTAAAATAATGAAATCCTTTTAGTTGGCATAATGGAAATCAAGTTGGAAGAGGCCAAAATATCTTTCAGCACAGAGTTTAATAAGCAGAAATAGACAAATGCATAATCAACAATTGTGGTTCTCATGGACGAATGAGTTAACACTTTTGTGAATTATTCAATATAAGTGATGCAAATGTCATTTCTCTGAGTGATCAAAAGCTTTGTCTCGCGTTCCCCTCCCATGTTTTGGTAAGATATGCAAATGCTTCATTGGAATCATCTTTTATAGTCATTGTTACACAATGAACCTTAAAAGCAGCTATTATGTTTTCCAGAGACTGATGGTGTCTATCAGTAGACAAAAATCTGCCCTTGAGAAAGAACATTTCATTATCATCCACAAATGTGCCGAGGTTCAGTACACAGACGTCTTTGAAATGAGGACTCACAACTAAAGTTATTGACTACAGTAACAAAAGTCCTGTGACAGAAAAAATTCGGAATTTTAAAATATGTGACAATCTGTAGGATATCCTTTAAAAAGTCTCTCATATAGGGTTTGCTTTTTTGTCAAATACCACGTCAAACTCGCTCTTCATGTTCACAAAGCAATGTTTGTTTCCACAGGACTTTCAAGATGACAAACCGTGTGCTCGGTCACACCCATTGCAAAGTTTACTGGCAGCTGTTGACTGGCTGTTTTCCTGACTCTCTAAAAAATTGTTTGCTGTGCTCCTCCGTACCGTCTGCACGACAGATGTTTGATGCAAATCAAAACATCAAACAAAACAGTACTGGGGGAAAAACGTTTTTACATAACTTTTAGTTAGTTTGCAGCAGGGATTTAGAGGGATGGACAGATGAAAATCAGCTTTGTTTTAATTCACCTAGCGGGTTTCTATTCTTCAAAACTCATTTCACTGCCAGTCACTTTGTTCTTAGTGATGCTAAAAAATGATCATACCCCCAGAACTGACAACAAGCTGCTGTGGTTTAAAGATCACAAAAGCAATGGTGTGTGGGAATGTCAATGGAATAATAGAGGGGAAACTAATTTTCAATAGCCTCAGCATCTTAACTGAGCCAACACTATAAATGAATTCAATAGTTTTAACCTGCACTTTTTTTTTCATCCTGAAGAAAAAGTCTTACCAGTAACGGGCCCCAGCAAACGCAGGACACCAACATGATGGCCAGGAGCTGGCAGATCATCTCTATGTGGTAGGAAGTGCCTCTGCAGTGGTGCTTGCGGCGTAGTCTGGCCTGCAGCAGAGTGCAGCTCGTCAGAGTATTGCATACAATGGAGAGCAGCAGGGCCAGTAGCCCAAGCACGGAGAAAAGCAGAGGCAGGAACACATCCAGCCAGTCTTCGGGTTCCTCCATGTGGAAGAAGCAAAAGCTCCTGGAGCTCTGAACCTTGTAGGGCCTCCACAGCAGCACAGGCAGCACGGCCACCAGGGCAGCGACCAGCCAGGTGAGACCCAGCAGCCGCTTCATGTGGTGGGGAGCCAACACGGTGGAGTGGAAGATGGGCCTGGTGACACCGATGCAGCGCTCCACTGCCATGGCGCTGCCCAGGAACAAAGGGCTCAGGCCGAAGAACACCATGCATGCCCCGAAGACGCTGCACACGATGCGGTGAGGGTCAAACGTCTCCCATTTCTTCTGCGAACTGTAAACAAAGAGCACCATGGCGCCGGTGATGAGGTGACCCAGCAGGTCTGTGACCACCAGGCCGCTGGCGAACAGCAGGAAGGACGCCCTGGACTTGATCCGGACGTGGTTGTAGGACTTGACCAGGATGAAGACGGCGAGGCTGTTGGAGAAGATGCCCACGCTCATGGAGATGACGGACGCGGTGACAGACAGCTCCTTCTGGCCGCAGGTGTTGTTGTCGGGTCTGACCTCTGACCTGCAGCCAGACTCTGAGCTCTCATTGGTCGACATGGTGGAAATGGAATCTGAAGGAGAAGGTCAATGGGTTGAGTGGGGTGTGCATTTAAAAAATGCTGTTCCGAAGGCTGAACAAATACATTTTCAAAATGTAACCTGCGGTCTGATAAGAGATTTTACATCTTCAAAAAACTGATCAATTCATCTACACTCAGAATTGTAATGATTTCTTGCAGACTCTAGACAGTGCACATTGAGTTTGACTGTGCAATAGGTTTCCACTCACAAATAATTGTTTGCCACTCCGGTCAACATTGGCCAGTCGCCCCAAAAAAGTCATTACTTCACGCTGAAGGATTTCCCAGACTCTCGTAAGCCTGCTCCAAAAAGTAACGACAGAAGACGAAAGGTCGATACGTGGCACAGCTCCTTACCTCCGTTCTGCGCTTCCCTCTCTCACACAACTCGCCATCAGTCAACAGCTGCTGCACTCCGGGACTGTTACAACAGTCAATAACACAAAGGGACGTCCCGTCAGCGCAGCGGTGGAAGCCACTGAACGTCCCGACTCCGCTCCGCTGCTCCACGGTTCTGTGGACGCAGCGCTCTGCGCCGCTGGTTCCTCCTGCGCTCAGCTGGTGCCAAGTGTCTCTGTGAGCGCGCAGCTCGGAGGCTGAACATCAAGTATGAGTGTCTCTCGCATTCGGCCTAAATCTGCATACTTAAGTGTCGACACTGTGGCTATTCAGTATATTGATTAATACACTTTGTGAATGCATGCAATTACGCATGGTTGCCCTATTTGACGATATGTGTCTTTGGATTTGGACATCTTATGATACTGTATATTGTTTTGTATCATTGCAATTTTGAGGCTCATCCTAAATTCACATATGTCACAAAAAATAATCCATCCATCCCATCACTTCTCCATTCTTTCAACTGGTTGCTGTTTGGTCAACTTCTTATGGTGCCATGGATTTGCATCCTTATCTGTGAAAGCCATGGGATCACCTGCTGAAGTCATTTTGTTTGTGCTTTGCACTTAGATTAATTGAAACAATTAGAGCCCTCCTCCCAAAGATTCACCAAAATCAAATTCCACAATAAATTTTGGTGCAACTTTTTTAACTGGAAACGTGTGGGGTATAATTCTTATCCTCATGTTCAACATTCATTATCCAGTCCCAACTTCACTCGGATGAATTTTGTTATCAAAATGTTAAATGTCTTGTCTATATGTAACATTAATACATTATTCTGATGGTTCGGACAGAGCTTCGTGCTGTGGTTCATCGCAGTGCCCTTTTATTGAGGTAGTGACCCAGTCAGTGGGGGAATGATAGCCAGATTGTTTTGTCTGGTGGAAAAATATGTTACGGTTGTTTTGAACAACCTGCAGCTATGCAGCCACCGGGATAAGAAAGAAGGATGAGGACAGATGTGCTTCATTTGAAAAACAGATGCTGGTTGTACCGGTCCACTGTTGGTATGTATTTCCAAAATGAAACCTGGCCTGTGAATTTGATCCCTTTTCATCAACAGTCACAGTTTTGTGTATGATGTTGAATACGATGAATAAAGAGGATGCTTGTAGCAGTAACTGTGAGGTGGAAGTTGCTCTCATGGGGATCTGAAGTGTTGCAGACCCCGTGTTTATAGTGAATCAACAGACAGTAATCACACCTTCTAATCAGGCATGAAAATACATTTCTCCATGCTCATCGCATCTCCAGTATGGCTGTATTTTTTTTTTTTTCTGGAGATTATTTCTTCCACTAAAACATAATCATGTGTTTGCGGTAGTTGTTTGCACACAGTCAAGTCCTCGGTTATAGTCCTGCCCTGGCTTTGGGAACAACTTGAGCATATCCAGACAGGATGTGTGTGAAGTTTGGGCCTTTAGATGATGATTGTGTTCTTACTCTGATGAGGAAGCCACATTCTCTTCGCCTCCTCACTCACAACAAGGAGCAGATGTCAACAAGGGAAGATTTGTTTTATAGTTTTTTTTGCCGAAACATGGAAAAAGAGAAGAAAGAATGAGCACATGATTTGAGAGCATAGGTTCCTTGTAGTAAGTTCCAAGGAGAGTGACACAAACTCTGTATCACTCTCATGGACTCCAGGGAACATCGTATTGACATAAGTAAACTCAAATTCCTCATCAACCTATAGCAAAAATCATCACTAGTATTTGTAGAATCTTGAACATAGAAAGTGTATCATGTTGCCGTCAGTCACACTTGACACCTTAGACTTATTTTAAAGTCAATGCGGCTCTGTGCTAGTTCGTGTGACTTTACTGCATCTTCAACCACAATTGTCCTGGGTCACGAAGTTTCAATCAGTAGTAATGGATTTTCCTTTGAATAAGCCAAACTGAAGTTCAGTTTGATAAGACACAGGAATCGTCCTCTTTCTTTTTTCTTTTTCTTTTTAAACCAATTCATTGCTGCACCCCGGAGGACATTGCTTTATCGAGCCTGAAGTGTGAAGAGATGCTCCTCCTGAAGTTAATTTCCTCTGTAATTTCTCGCTCAACAGAAGAGGCGTCAAATGTTCCTTTCACTCTCTGTCGCCTTTTCTCGCCGCAATTACGGTGGAAGAGGGAGGAAAATCTGACCCAGGGCACATCCACAGTCAGACTGTGGGAACAACTCGTGTGTGCATTTCCTACATTGTTGGTATTTCATTGGAAATACCGGAAATGTGTGAGATTTAGTGGTATTATGTTACTAATCTTTGCTCATAATTTCACCAGCCAAACTATAATGATCCTACTGCTTCAGTCATGTTCGTAGCCAAAATATACACTTAGTGAAATACTGTTTGTTTTGCGGTGTGATCAAAATGCCACCTCATTTCCGTCTTATACCCCAGCATCATGTAGGCAGTAGCCAAGTAGGCATTTCCCAGCAGCTTGTCAAATAAGGCTGCAATTTCTTTCCCATCATGTTGGAATGGTCATCTTGTTTCAGTAAAAAAAAAAAAATTAAAGAAGAAAAAAAAAAGGAAATGAAACAAACACATTTTTTAACAACATAGTTACTGCTGGTCCTGCTCTCACTGTAAAAACGGAACGTCTTGTCCTCTCAATGTGTTAATGAAACCTCTTCTTCTTCTTCTTCTTCTTCTACTAAGCCTTCTCACGTTGCCTAATGGTCACAGATTATCCAACACGGTGGCTCATGATAAAGTCTTTTCCCAGGTGACATTACACCTACAAGTGTGGTGTCATACAGTGTCTGCAGTGTGCTGTAATGACGGGCAGCGGAGTGGGCGCTCACAATGCAAGGCGAGCACAGGCATGGGAAGTGCAATCACATTCTTTTGTGGAGTGCATCAAATGAGGTTGCTGTAATAGGCCGACTGCCTCAGTGGGTTATAGATGGAGCCGGGAGTAGATTGAGCAAGATGGGGAAATAACCCATAATACAGGCTTTTTGCCAGCAGCAGCAGCAGCAGCAGCACTGTCACTTCCTTCTCAGCGTCTCCATCTAATCACAAAAAGTGTCTGTTCCTCTCCTCTCACTCATCCTGCCTCTCCCATCATTTCTTTTCTCTCCGTCTGTCTCCGAGTCTCTGACCGAAGCATTTCCCCGCATTTTGGAAATTGTTAATGGAGCAGAGTTGGCGCAATGGGGAGGAAGGGGCAAATAAAGTGTCAAAGCTAAAGCCACAGCGACAAGGGACTGGTGATGAAAGCGCTCAGTCCAGAAAAAGTAAATGCTCAGCAGACTGGACGCACGTTGGGCTCGTGACGTCCTTGTGCCACAATCCTCACCTAAAAATTCTCACCTTTAGCCGGTCAAACTTCTGGTGTTCAGACACACCACAAATTGGATCATACTGTCTGAGGTCGTGACACTGGAGTGCCAATCGAATGATGTGACATTAACGACTGAGAATTAGAGGACCACTGTCAGTTGCTGGCTTGCCTCCCAGACGTCTGAGTCCCATAGTACCTGTGTGTGTGTGTGTGTGTGTGTGTGTGTGTGTGTGTGTGTGTGTGTGTGTGTGTGTGTGTGTGTGTGTGTGTGTGTGTGTGTGTGTGTGATTAATGCATAGTCCCACAGAGATTGTCACACTGAACCTAACATCTGACCTTTGTGAAGACACTGATATAGACTACAGCTGGGCAGCACAGCTGAAAGAGACATCTGTGATCCTGCTACGTATTAGAGGTTCAACGAAGGCATCGGTGTGCATCTCATAACTGCTGTTAACAGATCTGATTTACTAAGCCTGGTGTTCTGAATATTCAACTCCACTAGCACAGCCAGCTCGTGAGCTCATAACCCTTGAAGTGGGAACATACACCTTTCTTAAACTTGTGATAATGATGTTGAAACTGATTGCACAGTGTTAATGGTGTTTGAAAGACCACACCCTCGGCGTTTATATTGGTCTCCTATAAACCTTGCTTTCTCCTTTATTCTCTTGGCCACGAATTCGCGAAAAGAAAGCTGCAGCTTCCGAATAAATTTAACTTTGCTTGCTTCCCTCATTTGTTGTCATCAAAGTCAAAATGTCGATTCAATTACGCAGACGCGTGTGTATGGTGGCGAAGTTGTTACTGGCTCTTTCTCCATTGTGTTTGTGTCTGAACATACACTGATGCCCACATACACAACACATACACTACATGTTCGGTAACACCTAAAAACCTATGTGTTTGTTTCTGCTTATCACCAGAAAAACTGGAAGCATTCGAAAAACCCGAGGTCCAACACAGGGTGAGTGTGCTTTGTTTAATTTTCCTTGGTTTGCTTTTTAATTGCCCTTGCATGGGGTCTGCCAACTTCACTTGACGTAAGAACATTCAATAAACGCTGACAGAGTGCTGCGCAGGATGACTCACTTTTCTGCGAGGAGCTTAAACATTAAGCCGGCACAGAACATAAGGACTCTCACAGACAAACAAACACGCCGTCGAGCCGTGACACACCTGCACTTAGTGAGGGGCATTGTGGGAACATCTTGCGCCGTTTCCCTGGACTAAAGATGGTTGAGGCACTTTTGATCATTTACCTCAACCTTTTTAAACCAGCACGACAGGAAGAAAAATGTCTTGAAGTCTGCTTTTTAAATCCTTAAGTATGTAATTAGCCAGATATTTTAAAAAATTTTTTTATTTAAATCGTAAAAGAGTTTACAGAAAGTAAAATGTTAATCTTGAAAACCCGGTTAAAAAGAACGACAGAGAAAAATCTCCTGAGCTCAACATTACATCTAACAGTGTTTAAATAAATTCACTTGAAATTAAATTAGATCAAGCCGTAGCCGTTTCAAATGTCACTGAAATTAAAGGTTATGTGACTGACGGACAATAAAATCAGAATTCATATAAATTAAAATGAAATAAAGCGGTACATTTATTAGGCCTGACTTAACTGTGACCAGTTTGTTCCAAACCAAACACGGTATTTTATTTTGGTCTTTTTCCATCAACTGTCAAACTTTATTTCACTTGCACACGCTGTGTTACACTTACTTATACATGTCTGTACAATAAACATAATAAGTTTGATCAAAAACCATTTTTTTCGGTGGTATCGAGTTGTGAGTCCAGTCGAGGCCACCAGGTGTCAGTGAAGACTCACAATACATTTTAAACACTTGTCTGGTTTTAATTGAGTCTGGCTATAAAAAAAAAAAATTGTAGATAAGGAGACTTGGTTATATGTTATGAATCTGAATGAATTCAATCATGAATTCTTATCACTAAAACATTTTGGTGCTGTAGGTTGATGGTATTTTGCTGCCATGCTGATAAAGCTTAGCTATCACAAACAGGGCAGATCTGTAAGTCAGGTCGTTTTATATATTGGGCTTATCAGCAGCAGGTATGTGGCTACTGTATGTGTCCTATGTTTCACAGTGGGAAATTACATCAGTGATGGAAATTAAGAATCTGGAGATTGGGTCAAAATGTATTCTTGAAGAAAAAGACAAGGCATTATAATTTCTCACAATTTTTCAGATTTATGTTAGAAATTAACTGCTGTAAGTCAAAAATGCTGTGAAATCGACAGCATAAAACTGTGGACAATATCTTATTATATGGAATAATTCAATAGTCAATTCATCCTTGTATGAAACAATTCATCACACATTTTTGAAAAAAATACCAATTTGTAATATGAATATCAATGTTTTTCTGTATCTGTTCTGTCATCACATGTGATTATTTTTATTATATTACAAATCCTGATTGATCTTTTTTTCATATAATACACTGCACATACACTTGATTAAATGATCAAATCATTCGAAAATAGAAATTTAGGGCACATTTAACTCATTTTGTACAGAAACATATTGAATCACGACACCACTAATGGAGACGGAATTCTACAAATTCGGAATTCTATTTTCTTTTTTCCTCTCTGCATTAGCCTCACATTTCTCAAATCAAACAGCAACGCCCCTGCGCCACTCTTCTGGCTCCGAGCACTTCAGTATCCCTATTGTCTCTTGATGTTTCCAAGGTCAATGAAAACCCCAGCGTTGCCTCAAGCGCGTGTTCAAGATAGCAACAGCAGGCTCAGTGGCAGCCAGCTTGTCCTTTGAAGCTGCTAAAATCCAACCTCACTACCTGAAGGGCCAGTGCTCGGCGAGCAATACCCGCTGCAGAGATCTAAGGAGCAGCGAGTGCACTTATAGCTTGACGCCCCAGCAATGCATGGGCTTCTCTCAGGGCACCTGAGAGCTTTACGACATTAACATTCCACCTGAGTGCAGGCTGTGGGGGTGAAAAAAACCCACCCTGAATTAACGCAGGAACAGGCAGCAGTCTATGCCCTTTCCAACAACCAGCTCCCCTCTGTATCATGAGGAGGCGGAGACATGAGACCTGTGTGTCACCATTGCAGAGGCTGTCCAGGACACTCTGGTGCACAGTATTCATCTGAGTCTGTATAACCGCGGTCGACCTGCTCTGTGTTCAGCAGAGACAAATGCGAAGGGTTTTCGTTCTGACATGAACACAACAGGACAAAGCACTTCAGTTATCAGGCACGTGGCGGACAGGGCCTTTCTGGGGCCCATCTGTTCTGTGCTACAGAGGTTCAAGGATCTTTTTTCTACAGAAATTTGAAGAATGAAGTCCTTTTTCGAAGTTGCAAAATCAAACAAATCAGCACATCTGTTCCAGGCAGGGCTGCAAGAAGTTGAAATAACATTTTATTTTTCAGTTTAACGGTCTAATTATTTAAAAAAAAAAAATGTATATGTTACTACATGTTTCCTCCTGTCACAACCTGTTGCTTCTCTTATACCATTTTGCTGAATATCTGTTGGTTTTGATCCATTTATTGAAAGTAAAAATTATCATTAGTTCCTTAAACAAATCAATAGACCCACAGTCCACTTACCTCCATAGCATTACTTCATATGATTTGAATGCTGTACTGTTTACTTCATTGTTAGCTGAGATTGATTTACATTTTTAGAAGAAAAACAAATCACTTCTCCATCTCCCACTCCATTATAGTTTGTTTGGATTGTTTTAATCATATTATTTAATTTGCTTTAATATAACAATAAATACCCACACTTCGGTATAACAGGACAGACATGTTATGTCACTGACATGTATGAGGAGATTGTATTCTGTGCTGTTGCTGTCTTATTCACACTGTCTTGTTGAAAACGTACAAATACATCAATTCAAAGTCTACAAAATTAAAGATAGTGACTCTAGAAACATCACAGTTAGCTTTGACAGAAAACACAGTGACTTGTTTGTGTGTAGCTGTAGAATGTAAATTCTTTCTCAGGTCATCAAAACCCCAGAAACAATACTGAGGACAAGACCTCAGTGTCAATCAATCTGTGTTCAGTTGGGATTTATGAAAAGGGATCAGTCGTACTCTAAGTTATTGCAGTGGTGTATTGACTCATCATCTGTCCGCTCTCCTACAGCTCAAGTGTTATTAAAGCAGCTCTACACATGAGTGGGTGGGAGAAAAAAAAACACACACATTTGAGCCAGCCTGGCATTGACTCCAGTATGAAACTCATCCTATTATAGTTACACTTCCAAAACAATGTTGAGCCTTCGTGCTGCTTATGCAACCATTCCGTTCTGCTAAGCTGCTTTGGCAGTCGCCTGACAGCCTCCGCAGCCTGCTCTGTCCTGCTGCTGCCACGTACATTCATATTGACCGGACTGGGAATCTGCACACTGGAAACTGTCCACACTCATACCCTACTATTCTGGGGATCATCCGTCGAGTGAGACTCAGGATCCAGCTGGTGCTGGAGTGTGCGAGCTGTTCATGCTGCTGACGACGGCGGCCGGCGTCCAGTCCGGCTGGTGAAAATGGATGTTGAGGGTTCGAGCCCAGCTGGCGAACACCGTCTTCTCCGTGATGAAGCGGTGGTGGCTTCCTCGTCGACTCCTCTCGTGGAAGAGGTACATGGAGCATTCGTCGGGCCCCAGGGGCTCATAGTAATGATACGGCACGGAGGGATGTGAGGAGGACCTACAGCGGAGGAGAAGAAAGAGGAGTAAAGCATGAAAGTCAAAAGTGTGGGAGGGATGTGGAAACAGCATGGGGATAATTATGACATGGGGGGAGGAGGGGAGGAGAGGGAGTGAATCTCAGTGGGGGAAAACGGAGATGAGAACAACGAAAGGCAGACCGATAAGAAGAATGTGGGCCAACAGATGTGTTCATTATGCGCCATCTAATGCCTCTGATACTCTCAGTCCCACCAAGCTCAGAGGAAGACTCAGTCACTCGAGAGCCACTTCAGTCAGGCCTGCATTTATCTGTGAATATCCCAACGCGCCTAACAGTCCTTTCTGCCCTTGTCGATTCATGTGAGAACAATATCAGCCAAGTTACTCTCCTATTTCCAGTGACCCTGAATATTACATAGGCATATTAAACAGCTGTGCTTTCTATTTTCAGCCTGCTCAGTAAAATCAGTTCTTTCTATTGTTTAATGTCAAAATGAATAATTTCCCTGGTGCTAAAATCACAGCCTGACTACACTGCCATAAAATACTCAAATTGTTTTGAATTTGACAGATACTGGAATTTGTCACTCAGGGAGTAAATGTTGAATTGTTAATACAAGGTGAAGACATCGTTAAAGATACAGCGGACGAGATTTCTGTGTCAAACCACACCCATGTTTTAGCACAGAGTGAGGCTGCGACAGACTCGCCACACTTGCTCAAACAGAAAGTGACAAACTGAAAATGTAAGTCCTGGGAAGGAGGCATTTCCATGATGTCCGGGTTGTATAGTTTAATGGATGAAACAGGGAGTTGCAGAGAGTGACTGTTCAAAATAATTGATTTATTTGAAATCAGCTTCAGAATTTTACTCCATGCTATGACACACCAAACACGCCCCGACGTGAAGGCACCGATAAGACAGGACAACGTTAAAACATCAGTTCACAGAAGTGGATGATGACGGCTGGATAAGTTCCAGATTTTATGTGATGCGAGGTTTTACTGTGTTTTAAATACTTCATATGTTTTGTGTATTTTAGTAGATCTAATGTTCAAGACTGTGTGTTTCATATTTCACCTAAATGCAAAACACATTTCCTTATGTGGACAAGAAAGTTTCCGATGTTTTAATTAACTTAAATAAATGGACAAAACGTATCTAAGGTAATTACCGGCTGGGCTGCTTGTCAGACACAAAGCATGGTTTTCTAGTAACATATATTTTGTTTTTCACTGGGGGCAGTGAGCTTCTGAAGCTGTTTGGATCCATCCACTAAGTAGTAAGGAGGCATTCCGTCAACTTTAATTACAGTACCATGCTGTGCAGCTGAAAGTCTTGGATCAATTACTATTCTGATGCTACCTGCAGAAATCCGGCGGCACCATGCCATACACGTTGATCCTGTCACACAGCTCCAGGGCTATGGCCATGGTGAACCAGCCGGTACTCAGCCAGGAGTTGGAAATCTTCCTGGAAGACAAGAGAGCATCAATATTACCAGAAAATCATAAAGGTATAAAGCAAATATACTATTATCCATCTTGAGCTCATTCACCTAGACTAACTTTTACCGCGGGTGTGATCACTCGATCAGAGATTGTAGACATTAGTATCAAAGTCTCTGGCTCCGTTTCAGAATCATTACAGCCTGACTGCTTTTCTTTTCTTTTTTTTGCTCATGTTCAGCGAACCCTTTTTTGCATCTCCTTCATAATCAATATAAAAAGAGAGTTCTCTGTATAACATATCTGTACCAACTTCCTTTACATTTATTCTGTTTGTTCCAAATGAAGCACTAAATTTCCTGTTGCCCAAGAGAACAGTACATACACCGATTAGCCAAAACATTAAAACTAGTAACTGCTATTGATATTGTGGCTGACCAGTGTATATTCAGTTAATTTTGTCCTATTAATGTATGGGATGTCCTGTTGTGCTCGCAATGTGGACAATGCACAAAAATCCCCCTGGTACAAATATTTTAGTTGGAAAATTATTTCTTTGTCTCATTTCAAAATAAACATGAGAAGTGAGAAGTTATGCTAATGGAGCGAGGCTTGGCAGCTGAGGCACTTCTCTCCCTACAGATCCTCATGCTGCTGAGCATGTGGCCAACCACTCGCCATCAATACTGCCTGAAGAAACTAGTTCACTCACTTCCCCCTCCATCACACTGATTAATGCTCACTACTCGCCGTGCAGTTTTGTGCTTGTAATGACTGTGGAAACATTTTGAAAGGGTCCAAATGTAATCAAAATATGATCTGTAAATCTAGTCATGGTCGCACTGCATGGCAAATTACTCTGCACTACTCTCCCTAAGCCTGACATTAGCGAAACAACAGTGAGATTGTGATATCAAATCCCATACAGATTTAGTTTTTATCTAAATCCCTTGTGTGTTTGCAGCTGCAAAGTATTATTACACGTGAGGCTTTTCAAAAAGCAGTGTATCGTGTGGTGTACTCACCCCTACTGGCAAATTTGACTTTAAAGTGACTAAAACTGTTGACAGTATTCATGGTGTGTATGTTGCCCCATTTCTTTTCACGTGCAGACATTTGCAATTTGTCTCAGTTAGGTCCCGTCAATATAAACCTACCTATCGATCCCTGTTTCCTTTTTGAATAGTTCATCAAACTTGAGCATCTTGCTTCGAGAAATGATGTAGACTTTCAGTCTGGGCAGTAGCTGCTTTAGCAGCCTCAGGTTGTTGTAAACATGGCCTTTTCCGTCCCGTCTCATGCAGCTGCTTGGTCCCCAGAAGATGAACACTGTGTCTTGACTCGCGTTGAGCAGCTCCTGTCTGCTCCGCAGCACCCTCTGCAGGCTGGAGTGAGCTATGACACGCAGGCTGGTGCGCTGGCCAACGTCCCGCTGACAGCCTTCGCTGGGAGCGTCGTTCATGCGGATGACGCATTCAGAGCGATCAATCTCTTCTCCCCTTCTGCTCCCAGTCAGCTGACCCGAGCTTGTCACCAGGGCACAAGTCCTGCAGTGCATCTTCAGAGACTGTGGAAAAGGTCACAGGTCAGAAATGACAGCAGTTTCCCTAACTCAGAATATTGTAGACAGCATGTGAAACATTCATTTTTGATTTGAGCATATTCTTATTAAGCATTACTGCAAAACCAGTTCTTTTTAATCTGCTGTTAGAGCCTTTTTAAGGATTACAGTATGACATTTGTAAGGCTAAGCTGAGGGTGTGTAAACAAGACAGAATGCAAATTTTAGATGCAACATGATCGCATTTACAGTCAATAACATGCAAATTCATGTGGGTAGGTTGTCCACTTGAAATGCCTATGCAAGTGGACAATGTTCCAAAAATCTATTTTATGGGGCTTAATGAATCTGCTTCATGCACATACAGAGACGACGGAGAAAAGGAAAGAGCCTAATGAATCTGGTCATCCAGGTCAGATCGTACATGCAGAGTTCCTTGGACTTAAAATGTGACCCTGACAAAGCTCAGGAAAGTCTACACAATAACACATGTATACACATGACAGACATGACAAGGGCACTTTCCACAAGCTTGACATAAAACATCTCTGATAATGCAAAAAAGGTTGAAATTTAATACCCAGGCTTTTCAGATATATAGTCATGGCTCATGTGTCAAGCAAAATGATTTCTTCTGCCAAAAACAGTCCCAAATTAAAGTTGACAACGTGCACTTTAATCCAATGATTATTCTCTCATCTGTGTCCAAACAGGACCTGAACAAAATGTGACTGTCAAAGAATGCGCTGTATATTGCAGAGCTGTTGTATTGGTTTGAGCAGGTATTCATGTTGTTGTGTCCAACCAGGATAGAGGTGTGCTCAAACTGAGTGATCCAACAGCAAAAAAAAACGAGACTATTCACATGAATTATTCCCAAACTTAATGGAGAGCTACATTGGCATTCTGAACTGTGCTCTGAGCTTCACACTCCATCAGGCTCCGAGGTGGGAGTGTGTATGTGAGTGTATATGTGTCTGTGAGTGTGTGCATACATACAGGTGATAATACCAGGGCCACAGGCTGTGCTGCTCCCACTGCTACATTTATAATACTCCCTCACCATACAGTATCTGTGACCCCACACTGAATGATTGCCTAGTGTGTGTGCGTGTGTGTGTGTGTGTGTGTGTGTGTGTGTGTGTGTGTGTGTGTGTGTGTCTGCAGTCTGTCTAGATCCAAAATCAACTATAATCTATTCTGTTCACACACACACACACACACACACACACACACACACACACACACACACACACACACAAACACACACACACACACACACACACACACACACACACACACACACACACACACACACACACACCACGCACGCACATTTTCATTTCCCAACACGTCGCCCAAAAGAAGCCATTTCCTGTAGGAGTGTGTCTGTGCTCAGACCCCCTCCCTCAATAACAGGAAGGCTGGAGTAAATTACACGCTTCACTGCTCAAACACACCCTCCCTGCCATCACGGAGGAAAAACTCAACTCCCTTTTCCTTTTTGTTCTTCCACATACAACAGACGGAGCAAACAATTACTCCCAAGCAAGTTTTACACCGTTTAACAGTCAGGGAATATGTTAAACTAGTAGAAGGAAATTGAAGGTTACATGGTCAGTGTTGTGCCTGTGAAAGTATAAAAGTGTCTGACGCGCCCCATGTTTGTGACAGTGTGATGCTTCTGCGAAATAACCACTCACAAACCCTGTATCACAGGGAGAAGGGCTTTCTGAATCAGATGGAGAATATATCAGATGTCAAGGAGTGGAGGATACAATTCACAGACTGTTAAATGAATGAATGAATGAATGATGGTAATCAAATTCCTTTCACAGGTAACGCTTTGCCTTAAATTGGCACCACGGTGCTTACACTTGCTGCTGACCTTATCATGCGGAGAGAGGGTCGTCTACGTTGATCAATAATGCATAACACCCCGTAGGCAATACACGGTCTGAAAAAGAAATGTGTTCAACCTTATGGGTAACTTCAGTGACTTCTGGTGAGATCTCGACTGGATTACACAGAGCCATGGCATTAAGAGGGGCAGCAGAAGAAGAAGGATGGGAGTCTTGCTCTGGTTCGGGTCCCAGTCAGTTACTGCCCACACACCGATTCCAACCTCATCAGTTTGATCCAGTTTGTACACTTCCCAGGGGAAAACCGCAATCATAATTGCTTTCAGAGTAAACCCCATCAGTCAGCCTCTAATACTGCATCAGAGCTTCCAAATCCCCAAGCCATAGAGTACAAGCCTAAAGGAGAACGACTGGCAGGATCTAACTATTTAGAGGTGAGAGAGGAGTCGTGAGCAAAGACAAGAGTAAACTGAAACACAGAAAATGAAAAAAGAAACGAAAACAGGCCCCTGTTAGTTTAATTAAACTAGGATTTGGATGATGAGGCTGGTGACAATTTGCATTTGTCTGCATTTTATGGAAATTAATCAAATAATTCAGAATTCTGAAGGGGAAAATGTATGCACAATGTTGTGTCCATAAAGATTCTACGGTGGAAAAGTCTGCAACAATTGTAGACCATGCAAAGCAGTGAAGCAGCGATGTCATCACGCTATGCCATGTTTAAAATGGACATGCAGAAACACAAAATAAGAAGTAAGCTTAAAACAGCGTTTAACACAAACAACTAGCAGCGCTGCTTCCTCAGGGCACATTTGATGCTGTACTCGGCATTTAATGTCATAAATTATGAGCAGTGGTGGCTGAGCATTAAAACTGCATCAGCTCGCAGGCACACATTATTTAGATGTTGATCATTATCGCCACGGTAACTGTACACTTTCTAAAGTGTGCGGAATTAGGCTAAAGGCTCAATGGAGGGCAGAGGTGGATTAAGTGGCCCCTGTTGGGTGGTGCGCAGGTTTAACGATCAGCGCTGCTTTCTTTTCTCAGAGGCCAATAACTTACAGCGCAACCTTCCTGACAGTTGACATCTCATTGAGCCACTCCTGGTGACACACATTCACAAGTATCGCAGTCCTATACCGTCTCTTTTTTCAATTTGACAGAGTAAATGCGGGGTGAATCGAGGCGGCCGCACTCTTCTTCATCCAGTCAACGTCAGACAGAGAGAGGGGGAAGGATGAGGACGCTTCGCCTTGATAGCTGATGGAGAAATGTGAAAGTTTGCACCTTGACTGAAATTTTTTTTTTTTTCATGCTTTCTGGCTCTTTCCATTCTCCTCATCCCTTTAGCAGTGCATGTATTCTGAATTTATAAGAAAGCACAGCATTTTCAAGGTATATTAGCACGACTACAAATTTGGCTATGTAACATTACTGTCTGAGGATGACACCTGATAATCTGTTTTACCAGGTAGGTACTCTTCCTTACTTTGAGTGGAATTAAAGATTTACATATCCTCAGCATTCATCCATTAAATAATCTTGCAGAAGGCTATATTTTTTTTTCTTTTCAGTTGTCTGTAATTCCAAGCTGCCTCCCTACATTTACATATTCATGAGACAGTTTAAAATTGAACATGGAACAGGAAATGTATTTGCATAACTGACCTCCTAATGACAGCTAATTTCTCTGAGGCTGACTGCAGTACTGATTGTCAGACCACAGAAAGGTGTTGCCCATAATAATAAGTAGAAGCGTCATAAACTGGCTCAGGCGCACGATCCCCATCTATGCCGTGTCACTGGCTTTGTGATCAGAGTGTATAAAAGCCAATGTAGATTGGTTGTGCTGACAGTTCCTCAAAGGTCAACATCTCCTTAAGTGCAATCGGCAAAGCAGCAGAGAAGAACACGGCAGCTGTTTTCAAACTCAAATGTGTGTGTGTGTGTGTGTGTGTGGACGTGTGTGGACGTGGATGTGTGTGTTTGAAAGCATCTATTCGCCTCTGCAGCTCTAATTACTGTAGCCTGTCAAAGAAAAAGAAATACAAACCAGAGGAGGAGATTTCACAAAAACACGCAGACATTGCAGGAGGCAGAAAGAGAGCAACAGAATAAACAGAGACTCCGAGGCCAGTTGCTCAATATATCCCCACTAAAATGTGCACCATAACTTTGAAATTCGATCTCACAGCGTATAGATTTGTGGGTTTTAAATGCTACACTTTTTTCAATTCACCTTAAAGCACTGGAAGGACTGAAGGAAAAAGTCAAGTATTTAGCCTTTAACCACGCTGGACACATGAAGCAAGATATTGTCATTGATTAATGTTTGATGGGTGTTTTATGAGCCAAACGGCCACAGACCACCAGCCACCTCTGTGAAATTAAAGCCCATGCTGGCTGGAAATGCACATAAGTTAATATAGGCCATAAACTGGGTCCATCGGGCACAGAGAAGGAGAAGGAGCTCTCCTTACATTTTCAAGCATCCCTGGCTCTGATGAGGGCATAACATTTTAACGTGTCTGGCCATTTGCTTGGGCTTGTCAGCGTGAGTATAAATATGTGTGTGTGTATATGTGTGTGGACTATAGTTGAAGCCAAGATTCCCTCCAGCAGCAGCAGCAGCAGCAGCAGCAGCAGCAGCAGACCTCAGATGACCCTGAAGGGAACAGACTGATCCACCCACTCCACATCCTCTACAGCAGGTCTTCTCTGGTTAAATCATTCCCTGGCTCTGTCGGGAGGATGCAGCAGAAGAAGCAGCATCGTGACACTAAGCAGTATGAAAATGTCACAGTGTGAATCCATCATGAATCAGCCGTCAACCGGAGGACGGTGGACATTCAGGAGAGATTATGAATAATAATGTGTCGACGCTGCAAATTGAAGCAGCCTCTCATTTCTCTTTAGGAGTTCCTGTGAAATCTGTAGCTGAACGTTTCTTTTTCATTGAGTTTGAAAGGACATGACGACAACTCATGGGATCGCTCAACTTATGATTCCAGATCAAACCTCTCTCCAAACCAAGCGCTCACACATCATGTCACTCTCATCATCAAGCACTGAAAGGTGAACTACAACCAACACTTTTTTTCTTTCTCCATATCCTTTTCTGCCCAGTGCTGCCTCAGCAATGTCCTTTCCACTCCTGCTCTGCTTCACTGTGTATCTTTCTCACTGAGGGCAGACAGGACGCTGTCTGAATGATCTGTCGATCTCAGCTGCATGCAACACTGCGCTCAGCTGAATGATAGGCCTCTGCGTTACAGTAGAGATGGCTGCGCTGCGTCTATATGTACAAGAGATTACAGCCGTGATGTCTCCAGTAGCCGTTCTGGTAGAAATCCATCGCGTTTTTAGTGCTTTTGTCGCTGAATATTTCATGGTGAACGCATTCATTATGAATTAAGAAAAGGAGTATACTACAAAGAGAATTTAGAGATGGTCCTACCACAGCAAAATCAGCTGTTCAGTCCAATGAGATTATTCTGTATTATAGTAGATTTACAGGGTATAATCTCGCTGAAAGTTCTCAAAGATCATATATCATATTTTAAGCTTGTCCTAATCAACAGAGGTTACTAAATAATTTGTATAACCATACTAAAAAGATAATTAACGAACTCAAAAACCTGGGCATCATCGCCCTATGCTTCAGATGCATGCATTTTACAATCATACCTGGACTCAAACACATTTACATGGTTGTCTCTCTGCTTTACCTAGGTGACAGCAGAATACAGATTAGGGGCAGTCTGTATTACATATGAGGAAAAGGTGTCACAGCAATCATTGTACTTTTCAAGGCCTATAGGGGCTTCGAAACAAGTGACAAACTGATTGCAATGTGTTCAAATGCACTGAGGGAATTCCCATTTGAGTGGTTTGACTCGAGGCAAAAGTAAGTGCACAAATCAAAGGATAGTCGCTGTATGTAATTCAGTGACTGAATTGGTGCAAGCAAAATGTATCCAACTCCTGTCTCAAAGATACTGAGACTATGGTACTTGTTGGTATGAACAAGTCCTGTGTGCTGCTATCCACGTCCACCTCTGCACTACTTTGTCACCAGTAGTGTAGGGGTGAGTGAGTGATTTTGGTTTGTGCCAACCAAGTTGGAAAATCTGACAGCCAAATACAGTGGCAGAGCCCCTGCTCTCAGAGCTCACACAGGGTGAATATTTACCTTATGATCCATGACACCTGTGTATCCCTCAAGTGTTGACGTTGGGAGTCTCTGCGGTCTCTCTGGCTTCTTTGTGGATAAACCAGCAGCATCTAAACGGCGGGGAGGTGATGATGATGATGCTGATGCTGATGCGGACGATGATCTGTCACCGGGGCTGCTGTTGTACACCAACATCAAGCTGGTAACCATGGTGATGATGATGATGCCACTAACCCCTTGGTACTGAAGAGAGACAAAGGGAGGGGGGAAAACACCAGAAATTTTACAAGATGTACGTCCAAATCTGTATATCCATAAGCATCAGGACATAAGGTCTGGGCTCCACACAGCAATAACAGCTGCGCTTTCCTCATGCGAAGCTGCAAATGAAATGTCAGCTGTGCCACTCACTTGCGCTCAATATGCTCTGTCGACAAAGGCAACATGTTTTAATGAGCGGTGGAAAAAATAGCATAAGGCTGCTGAATTCATGTCATAATGACTCCCCCCTCCCCCAATGCAGAAAAAAAAGACTAACTTTAACCTAGTTGTCTTATAGAAATAATTGGTCACAGTAATAGTAGGCTATCTATAATAAACTGCAGATACATTTACAGTGAGAGTTGATAATAAACACCACAAAGTGCTATTATTGGTCACACTATATTGCAACACCAGAGCTGAGTCTTTAACTCGCGTCTAAGCAGTGGAAACACTAACAGGTCACAGGAACATGACAGTGATATTGTTCATCCATAATTACCACTCTTGTCTTCATCTTCGTCTCCCCTAGATTCCCCTCGCAGATCGAGCCGTCATCCTACCGGGACCAGTGCTCTCTCTCTCTCTCTCTCTCTCTCTCTCTCTGTCGGGGCAGCATCGGCGGGATCAGCGCGCGGCGAGGGGAGACGCCGCTCCTCTCGCCGCTCCTTCACCGGGATCCGTCCGTCCGACGCGGAGCCGCGCTCCCTCAGCGCCGCTCCTCATGGTCCTCAATATTGAAGCCCGCCAGCTCGGCGCGGTGGCACGGCTCCCCTGCGAGGTTCATCAGTACGCACGCATGTGATCATTTGAATGTTGGAATGAGACAAACGGAAGCAGAAGAAGCACTGCGGTGTCGAGAGACGTTCCATTTTTATTTGAGAGAGGGTTTAACCATTCATCTTAAATAACCTTTGTGTTGAGGCTTTTCCCCCTCTAGTCTGTTTTACCTCGTGGCTGTAGATGACATATGGGGATAATTGTAATAAGGAATGAAATACAGATTCAGAGAAGTCACACTGAGACATTTCCAAACATGAGTTAATGAACCCAGTGCACAGGAGATTCCCTCTTGGTGGCAGTGACTCTCTGATTTTTTATTTTATTAAATGTCAACCTAAATTATAAGTTTTGTGTGAGCGATGGCCTTTCACAGGTCAGAGGAAGTCTTGTGCTGCATGGTATGAAATGAATTGCAGTTCTCTCGTTGGTAGCCTACACTCTTATCCTGCTCAAAGTTATGATGCCATCACTATATCTCTTCAGAGGGTGTTAGTGAGAACACAGAACACACTGACATCATAGGTTTTAGGGGTTTGTCACCGTAACCTGAGCAGCTGAAGCTCCTCCTGGGGGACAGATTTGCTGGAAGCTGTCAGGAGGTACTGGGAAACAAGGAACGGGTCTTTTTATAGACGCCCTCTGTCACTGTGTTCGCTTCCTAATGTGTCTCTCATGTTCTAGTTAGTCTAGCAAGTCTCACTTCCACAAACTGAAATGTATCTGTTGGCTTTGTGGGAATTGATTTGTAATTTATCTCAAAACCAACACATGATATTGCGGTCGGAGCAGATGCAAGACAAATCACGATGGCCTACATAAGAGCTACAGTGGGAACAGCACGACTTCCTTTTTATGTTGTTGGCCCAGATTTATTCAGGTTTAAACAATAGCCTTGTTACACTAATTAGCTTTCTATCTGAAAGCCAGATGCTGTGTGGAGAATATGATGTGATGCAGGATTAAAAATCATCTTACAACAAAAGGCAATATGTGATACAGTTCAATATGATGTAAATGAGACGCACCATGTGGAAAATTCAAGACACATGATAAATCAAGGCAGCAAATAAGAAGAAATCATTCTAATGCACAAAATGATGGTTACTTTAATTCTGAATCTTCCTAAAACTCACATTTTCCTTTAAATTCTGGCAAGTTGAGAAGGGAACATTGTTTCTTTGGTGAAAATACACACAGCTCATAGACTTGCAGCCAGTGTTTGGTTATGGAGGATCACAGGTCACACGCCACAAAGATTGGCAACTGGTGTTCAAAGTAGCACAGACACATTGTTAATTTATTCACCATCAACATAAACATTTTAATAATAATGAATAATGAACAGTAATAAACACAGAAAAAAATAAATTCAAACGACGGAGAAAACCGACGCATCCTAAGATCAAGCATTATTTAAAACCATAGCTAGACCAAAAATTATAGACACGCTTGAACTAAATAAGAGAAACTGTTTATAATTAAATCACTTTAACAGTCATAGCATGTATCTACTGATCCAACACTGTGAGAACAACAGCTGTGAAGGAGAGCCTAACAGAACCAAGTCATTTGTTGGTTTGACAGTAATCAATACGATTTAAACTTCAGTCCTACATCTAATGATGCCTGTTTGAGGTTGATGGAATTGAAATAACACCATCCAGTCAGTTTTTCAATGAGATGTTATGGTAAAAGCCACTTTGCAGCACGCTGAGTTGTACTATTGTAGAAAATGAAAAAAACAGGCCATATAAAAATGGTGAAAATGGCAATACATGACTCACTGCACTGTTATGAAATTATGATACAACAAATACGTGCGGATTGTAGTTGAGTTTTAATTATTTCTAATAGATGTACAGCGTGTAACATTTAGACTTTGTTCACTTCCTCCTGCCTCCTCACTGTTATCCTTGGCGCCATATGGTCACTTCATTGGATAGAATCATCTTAATCATCAAATAATCAATATCACTGAGGAGCAGAGCCTCGCAAGTCACCTCATAATTGTGAATTCAGAGGCTTGGTTGGCCGGCCGTCTGTGTGTTTTTGATTAGAGCCGTCCCCGAGGTCTCAAATGCATCTCAGAACACACCCAACCGGGAGCACACACCGACAAGAGCAAGGGTGTCTATGTGGAACAAAACCTTTTTTTTTTTTAATTAACTCCAACCTCCTCTACAATGAGGTGCCAGACGGCAGTCCGCCTGTGCCGAACCTAATGCAGCACGAAGTAAGTGTGAAATAATCTGCTCTGTTTGCACCTGTTTGCAATGCCAAAGGCAGTTTTGTTCTTCCTCATTATATGGTCCCTAACTTGAAGACTTGTATGCCTCTGGGTGAAACTAGTCCAACAGGCAAGGCAAAAGTCGCAATGGATTGTTTATGCTTATTAGGTGCTGTTACAGGTGTCTAGTTCATGTTACCACAGAGGATATTCATTTTTGCTTTGGCATACAAATTAAAAGGGATGAAGGTTTGTACCAATGGTGAAATAGCCGAACTAAATAAGCGAATATTCCGCATCTTTTTTTAAAAATCAGTTTAATGGCAAAATAGAAATTATCTTGTTGTCAGAGCAGAAACCTAAAAAACAGCAATTACACGACTGTCTGACAATCATACTATGAATAAAAAAGGGGCTTATCAGGGATTCATGGCAAACTAAAGTAGATGTTATTTGAGATTTTACAGACTCTTAATCTGAGCACGAGACAGCGCTGGCAAGACTGACTTCCATTAGAGGGCAATAATAAACAGTGTGGGGCATCTAGAGTGACTGTGATATCAATGCACAGCTCAAATACATCTGCAGAGAACTTGGGGTGATTTAAATGTTATTGTGTTCTCCAGTCCAGATATTTCCACGCATTGCAGAGATATCTGGAAAAGAGTGCATCTGAAGGCAGCTATAAACTTCACGTCCTGCATTTTCAGGCCCCAGAGATAAAACATCTCCATTCCCTTTTGCAAATTGTCACCGCTTGCAAACAGATCATTGACTCATCGACTGGCATTCCCACCAATCACAGATGCAATTTTCTGTTTCCCAGTGTGCAGTGTATAGCTTCTCAGAGTTACTGCGTTTATCTAATGGATTGAGAGAGAGAAAAGAAGACTCCCAATCACCCAGTGCATTCTGTATCTACCTGACACATTGATGCAGTGATGCTATTGCTGTGCAGTGTGGACGAATCACATTTTGTGGTGGAACTTTGGGGATTTCAATTTTGTTAGGGGTCAACGGGGTTGATTGCAATTGCAGCAAGGATGGTGAAGGGTGATTGTGTGAAGAGCATCTTCTGTCTCTGATTACACACAAAAAAAATATCCAAACTGTAATAGGACGACTGCTTGCTTCATGAAGTGGAAAAAAAAGTCGGCAAACCAAACGAGCACAAAATTATCCTGCATCTGTTGTGTATCCTCTCGATTATGTAATTAGCAAGCTGTTGGCATCCATCATTTTTGCCGGATGACAAGCAGATGGGCTGGCAGCACACTTCTTTGTTTAAAAAAAAGTTTGGTTAACCACTGCTGTCACAGATAAAACATGCATCTTATTTCTCTGCTGCCACTTTGTGGTCACTATAGTGGCATCTTAAAAATCTCATAATTGTACCAAAGCCCTTCCTACATCCAGAACATGGTCAAACCTTACAGCCCGGCCCGTCCACTCCGCTCTGCTTCTAGGGGCAGGCAGCCATCGCTCATCTAAATCCCGTCTGTGTTCTGTCCTGGTTCCTCAGTGGTGGAACGAGATCCCTATTGACATCGGGACAGCAGAAACCATTCAAGGCTTTTGTCGCAAACTGAAAACTCACCTGTTCAGACTGCACTTCACTCTCTAAATTCTTTTATTTATTTATTTAAACTAACACGAGCACTCAAGGCTTTCTTTTACCTATTTGATAAATGTTTAAGAATTCTCTTGATTCTTTCACTTTTGGGTCATATCTTCATGGTTAAATGCACTTTTTTTGTAAGTCACCATGGACAAAAGCATCTGCTAAATGAATGTAATGTAATGTAATATAATAATATATATAAATATATGTAATAATATGAAAGCACAATTTAGTTATATTCATGAGTAATTCGCTTCCTGGAACTCATTTGCATTTTTTCCACCACTACTATATGTATCTACATTTACTTTGCAGAGCATTAGTTTACCTGCAAACCCATTAACAATACACAATTGCCCAAGTTAGAAGGATCACCCAAAAAATAATTAAATCCTGCTTAATGGACACAGATTGGATGGACTAATGGATTGCACTCCATGGGAGTGATCTTTTCTTTGCTTGTCCTTAAAAGCCCATTACTATCTGTCGAGGCGCAATTATACTTCCATTTTTTAATGTAGGGCTCTGCAGCAGCAGCAGCAGCAGCAGCAGCATATAAAGAGATGAATCAAACTTCTGTACCACTGTTGACACTAGAAGAGAGAAAGCGCTGCAGTGTCGCAGACAGACCAGCTGAGGTCAGTGTTTCTCCACCGGACAGACGCTTCGCTCACATTAAATGACCTGCTGCATTGTTGTGAGCTTGCGCCGCAGCTTGGAACTAAGTGCACGGGCGAGCGTCCTTCGTCCCGTTGCCCCCCCCCCCCCCCCCCCCCCCCCAGACGCGTTCGTGTGCATCTCGAACACGATGAGATGTCAGTGTCAGCTGGGAAGAAAGCACAAAGGGTATGAGCTTCTTTTTAACTCGCGTCCAAACAAAGGGGAGCCGGACCAGCCAGCAGCGGCGCGCCGCGTCCCCTTTAAGACCGCGTCGGGATAATGAGTGACGTCGGGCTGTAAACACGGCTGACGCTCGGCTGCGTGGTCCGAGCATCCTCCTCAGACCCCGGAGCCCGACGCCTCTCACGGTTCCCGTGTTTGTATCTCTTCGAGAGGGGGGAGCCACGGAAGCAGTCGCACTCCCACCCCCTCGACTCTCATATGCGGTGTCCAACACCAGGCCGACGGTGGTGCATCGACCCTTGTGAGTGCCATGGCTCGAAAGACGGACGTCCCCTCCTCGTACTACGGTGAGTCGGCTCGTCTTTGTCGTAGACGACGAGATACCCCCCCCCCCCCCCCCCCCCCCCCCTCTTTGTAACGTTGCATGTTCTGGGGTTGTTGTTGTATTTGAAGGATGATTCACCCCCTCGCTGTGATTTGTCGGGGACGTTAGCTAGCTTCCTCTGTCCGTTGCTAACCAGGCTATTTAAAGCTCCTTTTTTTAAGGATTGTCATCCAAATGCGCAGTTACGGTAGAATGGCGTTTTTATCAACGTTGGAATAGTTAAGTGACCTAGCGAATTTTTCGAACCGCCTCGAAATGATCCGTGTCCCTCGCGTTGAGTGTCGTTTGTTCCGCCTCGGCACTGTGTTGTTTACCTGATGGAACCATCTCCACTTTGCTCCTCCACCCCTCGGCACTTCGTCTTTTGTTGTCAACGCAGACACACACACACACACTCACACACACACACACACACACACAGTCAGTCACACACGCGTCAACGTCCTCTCTGTCACAGACACACATGACCACAATCGTCGATTCATCTGTCGATTATTTCCCTGTGAAATGTCGGGGGGGGTGATGATGGTGATGATGATGATGATGGTGATGATGATGATGCCCCTCAAATTCCTTTGTTTGCGTCTAATACCAGAGAAACTAAAGGTGTCATTGTTACCACACAAGACTCAAAGAGACGCAGCTCCAGTGTTGACAAGATGAACATTTTGGGAATGATTCATGACATTTTTGTTTGTTTGTGTTTGTGCTGGACACAACCTTCAGTGGCTAGTTAAAGAATCAGAAGATCAGAATGATTGTCTGTCAGTGAGACAATGGGACAGAAACTAATCTCCTTACGCCTGAGTGATGTTTGACTCCCCTGCTGTGATTTTGGTACAGTTGGTGTCATTGACATCGAATGTGCAGTAATGTTTGAATTGAGTTGTTTCAAATGGCTATTTCTGGAGGGAATCTCTTGGAATGTTTCCGAATGTTTGACCCTAAACCAACTCCAAACGACCCATGTCCTCGGTGATGTATGACGTCTGTGCCGTGTGTTGTTCCCTCGGTGCTGCTCTGTCACAACATCCAGTCTTAACTCCTCTGTGATCTGGACCATTACAATGTTGTAAGAGCTGCAATGCAGGTGTTGTGCTGTGTAAGGATGGAAGCTATTTTCTAGTTTTTTTTTTTTTTTTAAAGTCTATTGTCTCCAAGTGGCATGTTTGGAGACATATGGGTATATTTAATCTGTACGAAGATTTTCTGTCCAAAAGTCTATATACCTTTTGTAATCATGTTGTTTTCCAAAGCAAGTTAAATCCCTTATCATCACAAGATGCCACACAGGCAGCAGGCTTTCATCTGAAACAAAGAGACACTTACATTGGTGACTGATTTACTCTAGCCAATGTATCAGTCGATATTTATTAATCTTTCGTTTGTAACCAGTGCTTCTTTCACACAATTTTGCTATTTTGAATGTACTCATGCTACTACAAGGAAAACAAACTTGCCATTGAATCAAGGACTAAGTGATTCACCATACTGACAACATCAACTCAGGAATCCTTTCAATGAAATAGATCTTTACAAAAATATTGTGTTCCACAGAAGACACAATGTCATTTCAGATTTCAGGAGTTGTTCTTGTGTGGCTGTAGTCGAGGAATAACTCAATATGATTATTGACCTCTCCGTGTGATCCATGTCAGTATCAGCAGTCTTCCACATCAATGTCAGTAAAAAAAATGCTTTGTATCGCAAATCTCTGTCCAAGTTGTAACAACTACAGTTGTGGTGTCCGTCAGGGAGGCTAGATCATTAGATACGGTGGCTGTACATCGTTGAGTCTGCTCCTGACAACTCTTGATGGGGAAGAGCTACTGTGTCCACTGTTATTTCCCCACACACTGACCCCGTGTGTCCCTCAGACCTCATGACTCCAGCATTGCGCCAATCATAACTGTAACCTGTCAGCTGTCGTTGATTCTCAACGCTATATAGTCTCTGCAGACATTAAGCTCACCGCCGGGGCCTTCAAACCCCGACTCTCCTCCATGTTCACAAGTTGAAGCTGGTATACAGTACACCATCAACCTGACCTTGTAAATAAACAGCTTAGTGAGAAGTGAAACACAATGTTCAGTTATGTACACTATTTAGATACAGTATATGTGGATGATTACACAGGTGTATACATACATATAATTGCATTACCTTCTATTGCTTCATCGCTAGTGATACTCTCCAAAGAATCACACAGAACATAGTGAGACAATTTAATGAAGGAACATAATTTAGCCCTAACAGTGTCCAGTGACTGAGACAGTGCAGCACAGGATAGAGTTATGGTGCCTCCTTGTGTTTAGGTCAGCTGCTTTACGTTATTGGCTCCCCGCGGTGCTTTATTTCCATCAGCTCGCTTGGCAGAAGAGCAATTTTGTCCCACAACTGAGCACAGAACAAGAACACCAAGTCCACATCAGCATCCCCCTGTTGTCAAATTACGTTGGCAGCCAATGTTTCACACCCCTGCATTTGTTTAAATGCAGAGTCAATGTGGGAGCGCACTGCAAAGAAAATCACCTTTGCAGTTGCTGATAATGCACCGTGAATCTCTGGCTGTCTGACTTTCTTCGGTGATTTAGTCCAAAAGAAAGTGTGGACGATGCCGTCCAAACGATTATTTCCAGTTCAGCGAGCTGCAAGTTGTCAGTAACTCAGAATATTAAAATAAAAGGTTTCTTTCTAAACTTACCTCAATGCGGTGACACTTTACTTTTACACAGGAGTGCATAGAAGAAACACAGACACTTCTTTGTCTACAGTAGCCACAAGGCCTATTTTGTGCTAGCATACTCACTTTTTTCTCTCCCACTGCCATAAAAGTTATCACCATACATTTCTGTGAGACAAAGGCAAACCACTGTAGCGGGATGGTGTTCGGTTTGTCCTTCTTTTTTCTTTGCCCTATATATGTGCGTTTATTTAGATTTGGATACTATCGTCATAATTTGTTTTTCCTTTTACCTGATTGTCTCGTGCAGACTGTGTAGATACGCCCTGTCCTGCCAAAGAAAAGATGCAATTACACTGACGATCACGTGAATTATTACCTCACCCTAATAGAAAATTGAAAATCTTCTTTTAATGAATATAATTGGCACATGTTAAAAGAAGATCACTGACCCATGTGTTAGCAGGTATAGTCAAACTAGCTGCCACCCCATCATTCACATCCACTTGCTCTACATCCCAGATTCAAGTGTACGCTCAAGGCTGGTATATATTATATAACATTTATATGTAGCAAGTGTCTGGTGGGCTCTTATTTTACTGCCGAAGTGTTCAGTCAGTCAGAAAAGCAGAAAAATACCCCACAATCATTCAGTGACGAGTTTGTAAGTAACAATTTAGATATGAGTTCCTTTCACCATAGAAAATGTTGAGTCGGGCACACTGTTAATTAACAAATTTCTCGCATGGGCAGCCTCCCTAAACGCTGCATTATCATGGTGAGTCAACGCAGAGTCCTGACAGCAGGCTGAGAGCCGTGTTTTAGAATGAAACATTCACAGCCTCCTCCTGTGAAACTGCAGTCAGAGAAGGTTGTGACTCCAAAGGCCCATCTTGCACCTAAGACTGAGGGCTATTTTGGGATTTTTAAGTGTCATTGTCCTCGGCAAGTATTCGTTTTAATTTTAATTTGAATGAAAACCAATGCTCACTTTGTAGTGCTATACATAGCAGACTATAGGTGTGTATCTGCTCATTATTTTTAACAAGGTAATGTTTCTTTTGCTACTAATTTCACATGTCTTTTCTCTCGAGATGGCTGTGTCAGTGAAGTACATTATTAACTCTAATGATTGGGCGAATCTGCAAATGAGTTTCAGAGATTGACTTCTGCACAGAGGCAAGCGATGGACGGTTATTTGTTCAAGTCAGTGAAAACGGGACATTTAGCTGTGAAGGGGCTCTCTGGGTGACAGCAAGGACACTTTAAATTTCCAATTTGCTGTACAAATATAGTCAGTTTGTTTATGACTAAAAGGCTAAGTGACATTGACAGTGACTTATGAAACACAATCCAAAGATGCACCCAGTAAAATGGATGGAGAGATGAAGCCACATTCATGCAGCACATAAAGGTTCAGCGTCTCAGGTGCACAGCGCGACTTGAAATGACTTTTGATAGGTCTGATGTGCTAAACGATGCAGCTATTTTCTTTTATCATAAAAGATTTGAACAAATGAGACATAGTGTTCTGTTGTTGTTCATGCTTTGTTGCACTGGCAAATGGCAACCTTGCTACTTTGCTTAGATGTTTAATGGTCTTAGCCATTTTTATCCTGATTTGAGTTTGATGTGTGCAGACTGTTGAGAGGACAGAGGCTAAGAGGATTGACTGTCAGTGACCACATGCGCTAAATTTATATAACTGTTGACCAAAGCAAAGGGTATAGAAAAAATAATGTCCTACCTAAAAAAACTCTTGGTTTTTGGAATCACCAGAGTCAAAAATCACAACATTTCTAGCAACAGGGGAATGAAGACACTGTGATGTACCGTGACATATGTTACACAAACATATAGAAGGTACATTTGTTGTGGATGTTACATCCACATGACCTTCAACTATTTACTAGCTTCTTGTCGACACAATGTGCAACCAGTTCAGAAAATAAACAGTTGTTCAAAACTTTGACGTGTAAAGCGAGATCAGGATTTCTGTGTTAACATACACAGGAAAAAAAATCTTAGGCATTTAGTCTGTTATGGAGTATTTAACCTTTTTTCCCTAAAACGTGAACTGTCTGCCTACAGGGTGAGATTATTTTTCAGTAATCTTGGTTTTTCAAGATGCCAACACTAATTTCTGGATCAAACTTTACTAAAAGTAGCTATATCGGAAAAAACATGACATTAACTGCGGAGTTGGAATCTTGAAAACTGAAGATGAGACTAAAGGATATTGTGTGTGTACTGGTAAAGGTTTGTAGATGTATACTGTATATGTGTACATGCTTTTTCACAGTGGTGGGTATAGCATATTTTGATATCACATCCTGGCTTTCCCACTTATTTTTAAGTCTTTTATAAAAACCAGGCCAAAGCTGGTTGAGCCTGTCACTGATCCACAGGCGTGAGTCTTATTCCACAGGAACACGGGCCTGCCACTGACATGCCTGGAGGCTCCCACAGAAGTAACCAAGGTCACAAAGCCCAAGCTACAAAACTGCTGCTTCTCCACTCGCAGCAGCAGGGCAGCTGTCAACGTCTGACACGCTCAGATGCTAACTCCCCTCTTGGGGGTCGAATCCTTGCCCAACTCCCACTGTTCTCAGCATTTTAGGCGATGTCAGTTCGCACTGCGTCCCTCTGAAAATATGAACAACGAATACTGTTCGTACACTGATATGAGTTAACCCAGTGGGCTACTGAGCCAGTTATGCCAAGTACACAGTCCTTGAAACATTTGCTAATAGCTGAGAGGATCCCACGGGACTGGGCTAAGTAAACCCAAACCAGAGATTTGGATGTTGTTGTCTTGCTTCAAAAGGGAGACAAGCACTTTAAAGGCTATTCTTTTCTCCGAGGAGGGAAAATAAGAGCAAGTCAGAAAAGCGGTTTTCTGGATGCAGGAGGGCAATAGAGGAAAGGCAGAGGAAGGGAGCGCGAGGGCGCCACATGGCGCGTGATTATGATATTATCTCTACACATTTTTTTAATATTATGAAGTAAGTGAGCCATCTGGAGGTTTTAAAATTGCTTTGATTCTTTCATATATATATATATATATATATATATATATATATATATATATATAGACTCCAAATCTCTCTTTTTTTTCTTTTCTATGGAGTGTGGGAGACTTGCATGATCATGAGGCTGTTCCCAATTCATTTGTGTGTGTGTGTGTGTGTGTGTGTGTGTGTGTGTGTGTGTGTGTGTGTGTGTGTGTGTGTGTGTGTGTGTGTGTGTGTGTGTGTGTGTGTGTGTGTGTGTGTGTGTGTGTGTGTGTGCGCCAATAAATCTCTGCCCTCCACGACCCTCTCAAGTCCTCCCAGTTTGTGCATGTGTGCATTTTTGACTGAGCTGTGGAACCTTGATAGTGATTCAGTGCCCAACAGACTACCCCATTACTTCCTTGTAGTTTCTTATCTTATCACAGCTTTACCTGCCCCTTTATCTACATGGCAATGATCCACACCAGCAGCTTTGTAACCAGTGCTATGTACCCAACATTAACGTTGCTGGAGATACCGGAACACTGCTAATTTTGAAATACAGCGTCGAGGAAAACCCCAGGGCCCAAAGCCGTGTTACTGATGTTTCCCTCCATGGATTGACAGAAGCCAGTGCTTTCATCAAATATGAATGAATATACTGCACACACAGCATTCAGACTTACGTACTGTGCCTGCCCTGCTTAGCAACATCATTATTTTGAATTTTTTACATTTGTTTCCTTTTTTTTGTTTATATGTAGCTGGATCTCCGACCTCTCTAAGCCCAGCATACAGTAGGTTTGAATAGAGTGCAGTCTAGCTGCACTTCGCTCTCCCCAGGTCTTGGAAACGTTTATGAATAAGCAGGGTAAAAACAACAAAAAACTCCTTTCCAATTGGCCCCTCTGACCCGCCCCATGTAAAGCACCTGCAGTGTTCGAGCTGTTTGCCTGACCATGGTATGAAAGAGGCCTGTGTTGGACAGTGGAGCCTGGGGGACACTGGTGCCTGTGTCTGCCAGTGTTGATGTGTCTGTGTACTGGAAGTAAGGAGACAAGCTGAGAAACTTGGGCAACGGGTGTGTGTGCTGTAGAAAGTGGATGGAAAAAGTGAAGAAAAAGTTTTACTCTGGATGATGCACTGATTAATATTGCAACCTATTATATTTGACAGCTATGCTCTTGGGTACTTTAATTTCTTGAATTGGAATTCCATATCTTATATTGACTGATATAATTTCATTTGCAGGTTATCTTACTCGTTATCTTTACTCATCTTTGCTCTCACATACAGGCTGCACTCTTCCTGTAAGGAATCACTCTGCCAGTTTAAGGATGACATCTCCTAATGCTCCTATTACCACTCAGAACTCTTCGGAATTCACCTGTTCCAGATGTTCCTTCTGGAACTTAAAGTCCCACCGGATCTTAGCTCTGTTGTTCTCGGCCACCTTTGGTGATGTGTCCCAATGGGACTTGGGGACTTCAAATTCATGTTCCACTCAGAAATTCCTCTACACTATCCTAGCCACTTGGTTATGCTTATCGGTTTATTACTATGTCCTGGACTATCTCAGGGACATCTCTGCACAACCAGCACCTTGCATCCCAACTGCTGTTGTAGACCCATGACTCTATGGATTCGGTGCCTTGGGCGTGATCCTTTGTTTCCATGATCCTTCAGACCGGCCTTGTCTAGCCAGCAGTAGGATCTTGATGGCAGCCTCTTCCTCTATTTTCCAATGATGCATCCCATGGATGGATCACCTCACTGTCCACGAGATGACTCTCTGTCCTCTGCTGCCGGAGGCACTCTCTTTTCAAAATTCCAGAAAATATGCTTATAATCCCTGAGCAGTCTAACCTTGTGATAGAGTGTGCCACAGGAGATAAGCACACAATTTAGTCTCTTCCCAAATAGTGCAATGAGACGATAAACTGCTTCTATGACTTTTCCCTGAAATGTTATCACTTCAGGCCGGGTTGTTACAACTGGCTCTCTTCCAGCACAGGCTCTCCGAAGATGATTATTTGCAGTCGATCTCAGCACATACTTCCATTCTTCAAATTGAGGCATTGTCATAGTACTTTAAAATCTTTTGCTTTTATTCAAACTAAATATATGAGTACCAGCTCATCCTTTGAGTTTGGCTGGAGCCATTAGTTCAAGGAATTTTAACACATTTAACAAAACTTTTTGCTGTCATCAGACATACAATGTGTTTATCGTTTGACGAACGCAGCAGGAGATTGTCCCCAACATTCTGTGGCGTTTGGGTTGAGCATGCAGGAGGCAGGACATGATGAGACTTACACTGCTGTATTCTCACTTGGACTCACTTGGACATTCTCTGGAAATTTTGAGGGAAAATTTCAGGTTGGCCCATATGGCTCTGGAAATTTTATAAGGGAAAATTTCCAGAGCAACTCATGCGGACATTTGTGTTCTCACATACAGCCCCTCGAGAGAAGTTCCGGAAAATGTCCGGACTTCAGCGCCTGTCTGAAAGCAGCTTTAGCTAATGACGTTAGAGCCTCACCATAGATCTTGTTGCTACTATAGAGTAGATACAGGACACAGTGGTAATATCCAACACTATGTCAATAGACGAGACAAGCAGTTAGTGGAGTTAACAGCTACCCTAGATGTCCCAGTGTAGCTTGCCTGCCAGGCTTTTTCCAAATGTTGTTGACTACAGACCCCCATTCAACCTGACTGCAGCCAGCAGCACACATCCAGTCCACCAGCCTCATCTCTTGCACTGGCAGACTGCAGTGCAGTCTGAACAGCCGTCATCTAATGCAGAGTCTGCTGGTGGTCTGGCATCACCGATGATCGGCACCACTCTCTCTTACCCCTTCACTGAAATCTGTTACTATTGCCTGGTGGACGTTAGTCAGGCTGATGTAGTGAGTAGGAACATCAAGTATTTCGGCCGCACTTGAATAGAAGTACAAGATGTGTGTGTGAAATGTTGAGGCTGATTAGTTTATATTGTAATCTGTTTTAATTATTGGGGTAAGGGTTAGGGTGTTGAGGGTTAGAGTGTTTTTGCACAATTACATGTTGTACCCACTGTCGTATTTGTATTGACGGTCTTGTATTCTGCCCCATTTTTCATCGGTTAGCTGGGAGCCATGTTGCCTGTTGGTCTTCTTGCTGGCAGGGTCCACAACTCCAAGCAGCAGGCTGAATGAAGGAACCACTGACATGTTTCTGAAAAAACTCAGCTCCCTGATACTCACCACCTGATACGCACCACAATATGTTCTGGCTCTCCTTGGTATCAGTGGGATTCAGCTTGCACTCGCCATATGGGCCAACCTGTTTTTACCACTTGCGAGCGTTGTGAATATTCACGCAACCTAGGACGATCAATGAAAGGATTATTTTTTATAAAGTCTATATTCAGTCTAGTAGCTAGCTATGTGTCCTGCTCAACCCCAGGAGCTGTACCTCAAATTAGCTCTGATGTGAGTTAATGTGATGTAGCCTGCTGGCCATGGAGCTGTAGCAACAACCACAGGGATATAAATGTAATTGGAAGCAACTTAAAGCACAACACAGAGGATGTCAACTCTGGTCAGTGCATAGTGTGCACTTGCTGATTTTTTTTGTGTGCTATGGATCTCTCATCACATCACGTTTGTCATTGGCATATGATTCATTTAGCTTTTTAGTGGTAGTTGGTCAGTTCGCAGCATGGTTCACATTAGCTTTTAACAAATTTATCTTTATAACTGATGTAATATACTGTATTATGTGTATGGTATATACTGTGCATTTGTGTTTGAGCTATGTCCTCAACATTGTAGACAGGTATAATTGCATCCTCTTATTTTCAATGCCAGTGCCCTGCAAATGCTGCAGTGAACACCTGGTCTGGTGACGCTGTGTCCTTGGCTTTAATTTAGTCACCTCACCCAGAACATCCCCCTTTTTTTTTACTTTCAGTGACAAACAACAGATGTAGAAGTGTGTGAAAGTAAGGTCAGGAGAAATAAATGAATGTATCTTTTATAAGATACCTTCAAAAAGTCAGTAGCTAACTGTGTCAAAGGATCTGAAGTGGCCTTACTGTTATTTCATCTACAGTGCATGTCAGGAATGACGGCATCAATCAGTAGGTGCACATGGTCCCACGAGACTGGCCAGTGGTTCAAAGCTGTAACTTTCGATGCATGTAGCCCTTTGTCTGCCATAACTCTTGACCGTAGAGCAGTACACAGCTTGACAGAAACAGAAATCTGACCATTCCAACTCACTTAAATGCAAGCACAGTTTGTGGTCCTGGCAATTTTTGCTGCTGACTGTGCAGCGTGAGGACACCTCCTGGGCTAGCTGCTTTCCCACACACTATTTTGCTGTTGGCATCTCTATCCTTCAGACCACTACTGCTGCGGTAGAGGAACAGCAGCAGGGAAATGGTTCCGAGTACATTGGAGAATAAGGAGGACATAAAGGCACATGTAGGGGAAGAATGGAAATATGAAACTGATTTTACAGGTTACAATTTTATCAAGTAGGTAGAGTAAGCTGCCAGGGCTTGAAGCGTCTGTGGACCCCCCCCCCCCCCATAAATATATAATGTACATATAAATTTACAAGTGGAATGTGTGTAACATCCTGGATTTTCAATGTGCTATAAATGCAGAAATTGGCTCTTGTGGCTTTTTGCCACAGCACGTAGGAATTTCACACCGGCCAGACAATTACCAGTTGTGGTGTTTAACACGCTCAGTCAGTGATGCATAGCTGGCTGTGTGTATGGAGCAGCTGCTCGGCTTTACTGTGCTGAATCAGTTACATATGCATGCAAAGAAGTTTTTTGTTTGCATTTGTTGTACTACAGGGTTTCTGGTTTTGCAGCTGGTGCCAGTTTACATGTGTAAACTACAGTAACTGTGGCCAGGCAGCATAGACTAAAGATACCAAGCTTTAATATAAATGGTCAAGTCTTTTATAGTCTTTAACCTAAACTGAAATTTCTCAGGTCAACAGAAGACATAAGAGACTATACCTCAAGTGCTGCTTTTTACTCTATCCTCAAATAATATTTTGACTGACTGTGATTAACAATAATTAGCCCGTGCTTTTTTCACTAAGCACAGGCAAATATAATTTGCTATCATTCGAGATATGAAATAGGACAGATTCCAATATTGCAGTGATTTTAATGATTTTTTATGTCCAATTACTAAATGTGACCTTTTGCTGACTTCATGTCAGACTATTATGACCCACATTAGCGTTGCAATAAGTCCACCATTAATGAATACTAGTGCGTACGGCATTATGCCACACAGCACCATCTACAGATCATTTGCTTGATATAAGAAGAACCTTGCACCGTATTCTCAGTGTGGCATGGACAACATTGCAGAGGCAAAGAGAATCGCTCCTCACATCTACATTTACTACAAGCTGTGGGTTTGGATGTTTTGAATAAATGAAATAATGACTTCTTTTTTTTGTCGTCTGAGCGATTAATAGGCTTCGTTTTCTGTTAGTGTTTACAGTATGTAGCTATGCTGCTTCTGGTATCTAACCTGGACTTGGGGGCACAAAATTATTAATTGCGCCAGCATCCTGGAATTACAATTTGTGACGGCAGAGGCCGCTGTTGCCATTGCCAAGCAAAAGTGACATAGTCTAGCTTTAAATTCAGAAGTTATTGAATTTCATAGTACATATAAGCATATCCCAATGCAATCCTTCCTCACTCATCTAGATGTGAGGCGTGTGCATCTCTCAATTGGATCGGCTCAGGATATGGGCAGATGGGAGATGGGCCCACTCATGCTGCCCCCCAAGTTTGCCCCAGCAGCTTGGAGATATTTTGCTCCATGTGCGATGATTAATAGGTCCTCAGGAACATATTGTACTTAGTTTCCACTGGGTGAGAGACTACTTAGGCACCAAAGAAGTAGCCGAAGATGAATACAAATGTGCGTGCTTCGCAACACCTACAAGCGCATGCAGTGGGAGTTAGCCCCTCGGGTGACTGCTGCTGCCTGCAACTGTGGTTCAGTATTTACTCTCCTAGGTCAAATGGGGAGTCCTCACTGTGACCCAGATAAGCTGTTGGGCTTAAGAGTCGTTAAAATGATTTATTATGTTTCCATGTTAGGTACATTTTTTGGTTTTTACTGCTCAAGCTCAGTCCGATCATCCCTCTTCCTTTCAGTCCTGCCAGGAGACCTGCACTGTGAAATGGCTGTGGCCGGTTGAACAGCAGGTTAACTTGTGTGTGGTGTCAGTGTAATAAAACGATGGTCATAGATGATCGCATATGTTATTCTCCGTGTCTCATCTGTTTGCTCTAAATTACACCTCCAACAGAAACATCATAAAAACAAACATACCTCACTGTGTTGGTGAACCAACCAATCGCTATAACTCTGTTAACTCCATGCTCTTTCTTGGCAGCTAATCTGCTCATATTCTGCTTCTCTTTTAGGTGAGCCGCGCAAGTTTGACCCAAACTTCAGAGGGCCTGTTCATAAAAGGTACTACACTTACTCAACATCTCCACCTCTCACATTACAGATATGTTTACAAGAAATTTGGTCATCATGCACTGAAGACAGAATTTTATCAACTTGGCCCAGAAATCTTAGACACAGATTGTACTTTATATTAAAATATGTAGTTTTTTTTGTCATTTGAATGAACTGTCCCTTTGACTACTAGTAGTTATCTTCCAACATCTGATTCTTACATTAGTACTGATTTTGCTGATTGTATAATCTTTTTGGCACGCATCCCTGTGAGGGCACTGTTAGATTGATCATTTGTCATGTTACGTTAATAAAGTTCGAAGCCGAGTGTTGGCAGCTCTCTACACTCGACCACACAGATCAATAGCCATACGTCAGGCCGGTGACTGGACTGAGCACAATAACACACATTAGTTACCAGCCAGATAGACCCACAACTGATGTTGTCCACACATCACGGGGACTATTGCAGGGAGGTAGTGAAATGTCTCCTGTTTATCAATCAGCAGCACATTAGCAGTTTTCCTGGTGAAGTGCAGTCCGCTTCCTGCTTCACGAAAACTTCTGTACATGTCACAACTAATCACTGTTTGTGTTGATTTAATGTCAAGTGCCTAGTTCAAGATTAAAAAACACATTTACAATATAATTAACTGAAACCAGCTAGAGATAAAATAGCTTTAAATTGTAAACTTTAATATTTGTTTGATATAGTTGTTTAAATATTGTATAATATTGTAATGTTGATTAAACATTCAAATTAACATGAAAGCATTAACTTTTATCATCATTTTGGGACTTAAAATTTTGGCCACATACCTAAAAAGATTGAAAAACCTTAAACCTTAATGTTGCATAACAAATGTGAACTTTTACATTTAGAAACACAGAACCATAAACTTAAGGTTGGAGATTTCCCTCCAAAAACGACAGTATGGTGTTTCAGAAATTAAGTCTTTAAGACGAGTGGACCATGATTTATTACAATGAAGAGCAGAATTTTGCAATAACGCAAAACCCCTTAAGGGTGGCACCACAGGCTTGTTTTATGATTTAGTCATTTTCCGAGCTAACGTCGGTTCTTATCTCTTTTATGTTCAGCGTCAGTTGGACGGGCCGCTGTGAAGGCATGTTTCAGTCCTCCCGTGTCTCTTTATCCCAGCCTCTCCAGCCCATTTCACTGCTCTGTCTGCATGAAGGCACCAAAGATACTTTGATGTTCCTGAGGCTCTGAGGCTTTTTCCTAATGAGAACTGGGAGTGAACTGACTCGGTGGTCGTCTTGTTTTCATCCAAGCTCAATGCCTGAATGAAGTAAACGTCTCTGTTATTAAGCAGTCCGCTCAGAAGTGGACAGACGAGAGCTGCAACAGTTAGTAATCGAATACTAAATTTATGGCAACTTTTTTGATAATCAATTAATCGGTTCAGATAGTTTTGTGGAAGAAAAAAGGCAAAATTCTATGATTTCAGCGTCTTAAATGTGAATATGTTCTGGTTTCTTTGATCCTCTATGACAGGAAACTAAATATCTCTGGTGTGTGGACAAAACAAAACGACAGATTAATCGATTATTTAAAAAATAATCGTTAGTTGCAGCCCTAGACCAGATGGAAGTGAACAAGGCATAGTGTTAATTTAAACTGGCTGCAGCTATAAAAAAAAATACAATCTGTGTCAAAGTTGGTGCAGTTCATTACACTGATAATGTGCACTCACTAACAAATGTAGCTATAAATCAGGCTCTCTCTCCCTTAGCTCACCTAAATTAGGCCTGTTTTGTGAGCAAAGCTGCTCACTGGAGCTCTTGTGACCATAAGAAAAACAGCATCTCTTTTTTTGTGTGCAAATCCGGGCCTCAAAATATCTTTTTTTCCCCCCTGTTAATGTCCGTTACAAAGCAGGGACAGTCTGGCAGAATCACTGATTCAATGGCGCCCATGCTATTCTGTGGCACTGCTGCCATCTGTGTCACCTTGGCTCCTGCAGAGTGTCAACCTTGCAAATATAACACTGACACAAAGGTTTTTCGATGCGATGACAGAGCTTCAAGTGCTGCCCCCCCCCCCCCTCAAAGCATCACTGCCTGCTGGCACTGTAGGGCAATGCTTTGGTCCCTGTGTTTGTACTGTACTGTATGTGAAAGTGACAACTGAGGAGTTCTGAGGCTAGTTGGGAGTCAGAATAGATTTGAAGCTTGACTTGCAGCCCATGGGGCCTACTCCCCTGAGATAACAGAACGAAACAGAACAGTTTTTTTCACTCTCCACATGTTGTCATCTTCCCTTCGACGCTCACCTTCGCATGCTTCAATTGTGACTTTAATTACCACTGAGGTGTTATGTTTACACTTAATCTTAATGATGCAGTCATGTCTCTATGAGCGATCAAGAACACAAGGCAGATCTACAGTAACAGTAACGTTACAGTGGAGGAGGTCTGCGTCTCAGATCCTCTCTTTCTAATCATCTTGGATGTGAGGCTGAGTGATAGCTGACTTATCTACTATCTAGGATGGAGATGAATTGAAAGACAAAGAATGCAGCCGTCACCATGGCAACCTAGACAGCTCAGCCCCTTGCTCTTTTGAATGAAATGAAATGGTACTCTTTTGTCTCCCTTTGTTAATTATAATGTGCACAATATCCGCTATATCAGTCGGTGCGGCAGGCTGCCTGTATACTCCTCATATCCTCTGTGAGTTAAAATCTGTGTCTGTCTTTGTTTCTCTATCATCTACAAAATTATGATGAAAAAATACAGTCCTAAAGTCTATCTTCATATGTCAACCACCTGCTCTTTTAGTTTTTTCATCATCAAATGTTGTCTTTTAGACGAACTATGGGTCAGTTATTATCAGCTTTTAACATGCATGGTCAGGTTATGAGCAGAGATATCAAATTTTAAATTTGCACGGAGGTGGTACAGTCTTAATGAAATCCAGATAAGGGTGATGATTGTGGAGTCATCTTGTTCTGAAATGAGAAATAAAGAGCGTTACCAGTTGTGCTGGGACAGGAAAGACTCCCAATCTGCCTGTTAACATAGATCGCGAGTTTTACTGCACTTATTAATGCTCGACAACCTCTCAACCCCTCAGTTGTACTTGTAGACAGTCGCTGATCATTTGCATCGCAATCATACGTTACACAGCCGACCCTAAATCTCGGAGGCTACACCGAGCATGCAGTTGAAATAGTTGTGTTTGTTAATAAAAGTACATTCAATTAGGGAATCTTTGGGGATAGAATCACGATCCACGATCTGGATCACGACATACTGAGAACTCCTCAGTATGCTGGTACTCTCTCCGTTAAAAAATAAATATCTGTTAGTTATAATGAATGCAAGCGCAGTTTTTTGTAAGAAGACTGTCTTGTATTAGAGTCATTATGCTACCTATGTTCTCCAGAGCGTTGCAGAAACTTCACCGTGATCAGTACGATTCCTCTGAAAAGCAAATCATATGCCAAATTAAGATCGAATACAGTAAACAATCGTCAGATCGACCACCCCTACATTCAATAAATGTGTTTGGCCCCTAATATAAATGCACTATCACATGTTTAAGCATGTGTTGTACCTTAGTTTGGCTTGATCCTTCAGCTGATATCCTCTATATGTACACATCATGAAAAGGTGTTTGGATACTTAACAGCAGAGCACATGTGAAGTGTCCAAGTGGAACCATGTTACCATGCTACAAGGACAGTACACCCCTCAAAGAAGTACACAAAGGAAACACTGTCACATCTCTGAGCCCAGGCCTCCCCTCGACCTTGGCTTTGCTCCTATGGTTGAAAGAGGAGAAAGGTTGAAAGCTGAGTGAAACAAGCTCGTCGAGTCAATTTGTGTAGCATATGGTCTTAGGAGGAGGGTCTTATACACATGTCCACTTTGTGCAGTGGATTGAACTTGGCTTTATTCGAGGCTGGGCTCAGTACTCATGGTCTGAATAGTTTTGAAAGAGGTCTAAGAAGAGGCCGGACTGACAGCTTCTCTTCGTGTGGAGAGGACAGGAAGAAAGCTTGTTATGTGAGAGACAGTGAAGAAATGCCCAGAGAGAGAGAGAGAGAGAGAGAGAGAATCTGAGAGACTGCTTTAAACTAGCAGACTGAGGCTACTGTGAAGAGAGAGGCAATGTTCAAAAGGCTGTCTCTGTGCCTGTGGGACAGTTAATTCTTGGGGGGGATTCAGAGTCTCATTAGAAAGTCAGTAGAGCGCTACAGCAGTTTTTGAAAAAAACTGTATCCAGATGACAACTTGTCAGGCCTGGCAGCGAGTACTGCATCCAGATATAGATCTCAGACTTACTTACGTACAGCAGATATGTCATAATTACCAACAAAGAAACGGTTAAACACAAAATACTTTTCTCATTCAGGTGAGGCTAACTCCCAATTCCCCCTGTGGACGCATGGCTAAATGAATATGCCCATGATTCAGATTTGGACTGACGAACTATCCCAAACCATGTTCATTAACCATATTTTTGTCACTTTAATCTCGGTTTCCAACACATTTCTCATTTGTCCTCACGCCTTTTTTTTTCCTTTCCCAGGAGCTGCACTGATGTGGTTTGCTGTGTTATCTTCGTCATTGTCATCCTCGGCTACATCGCTCTGGGCACCGTGGGTGAGTTTGACACGTTGTCTGGTCGTGGTCCTAAGGTGTGACTTGCTCACTTATCCTGTTCGACCTGGATGTTGGTGTATGTGCTCTGAATGTGTGAGATTTTGTCTGTGATACATGTTTACCGTTGCTGAAATGGACATAGTTTCACTCTGCTCTGGGTTAGTCAAGAAAAATGGCTGATTGTTAAAAGTGCGGGGGAGTGGAGAAATGCAGCTCCCTCAGAGAACGGGGCGAGGAGTCTCACCACAACATACAGCTCTAGCGACTCACTCTGGTCTCCTCGACTCGAGGTGATTGTGTTAGCAAAGCTGTTTTGTGTCCCAGTCGAGCTTTTGAATGCGTGACCAGTGATTCCTTCAGGCTCTCATCACATTTAAAAATGTTCTTGAAGCCATGTAGTAAATTTGTTTAACTGTGACAGAGAGTCTGCTTTGACATGCAGTCATTAGAATATCCCATCAGCTCCACTTTTCTTCTTGTTCTTCATCCTTTTCTCCCTTCTTCTCTCACTCATGTCCGTCTTCCTACTTTTATTTCCTTCTCTCCCTTTTTTCACTCTGCCTCTTTTCTGTCCTCGCATATCTTGTATCCCTCTTTCACGCACACATACCGCATACTTCGCAAATTAGGGGGAAATTAGGTCCCAGTACTGTCACCGAAGTGCTGCCCGCTTTGCCAGCTTGTTGTCATTGGAGTCACGTCTCAATCTGGGCAAGGCAAAGACTTACTGTTTTCCAATTATTTAGAAAGAGCTGGGGCCATGACAATGGATGTGACTTAAAATAAACAATGACATGTCTTCAGTCATCTGAATAACTTCTCTGCATAATTTTTCAGTTTCATTGTCTCAGTTGTGTCAAAGAATTGTACACTGCCTTTGTTGTGCTGTCTCGTGTTGGGCCCAACCCTCCGTTGATTGGTTTAACACTGTGTTGTCGCGCAGGTTGGGACAAACAAATGGAACACAGAAATTGCTGAGTAAATTGAATTTCCGGTTTAACGCTACTGCTATCTAGAGGAACAGCTCGGAAATTAAACAGGATTGATTTTTGTTTCTCTACAATTAATATGCATTCATGCAATCCTTCAAATAATTTCCCCTTGTTGTCTTGTGAACTGTTTGGGTTACTTGTTGTCCTCTGTTAGTACTCAGAGAGTCATGGCTTTAGCCTGATGCACTGCGAGAATTCAGGAATCCCACTGATTTAAACAGGACCCCCTTTGACCCAAATCTTCAAAGCTTGTCCTTAGGGAACAGATAATTTTCTTGGTAAGAGAAAATACTGGACAAGCTGTCAGATTTACCCTCTTTAGGACGACAGAGAGTCTTAAAAGGAGGGTAATGAGTTGACCAGTGGCCTTGTGTACGTCAGTGGGTAGAACATATGTGTTTAGTTTGGCTTCACATGTTTAAGTCCATTTATTTCAATTAAAAAATAAATAAAACTGTTGTATATTTTCAGCCTGGATCCATGGTGACCCCAGGAAGGTCGTCTATCCAACCGACAGCCACGGTCAGTTCTGTGGCCAGAAGAACACGGCCAATGCGTAAGTGGACAGAAATTATTTTTATCTGCTTCCTGAATTACCGTACAGTGGAGAAATAATGTTCCTCAAATTGAATCATATCTTTCTTCTGTTATCTTTACTCTCACAAAAGGAGATGATTTGTGATTAATTATGCCAATTGTGTGTGTGTGTGTGTGTGTGTGTGTGTGTGTGTGTGTGTGTGTGTGTGTGTGTGTGTGTGTGTGTGTGTGTGTGTGTGTGTGTGTGTGTGTGTGTGTGTGTGTGTGTGTGTGTGTGTGTGTGTGTGTGTGTGTGTGTGTGTGTGTGTGTGCGCATGTGCGTGTGCGCACTAATCTCTCATTGATCTGAATCTGCCCATGTCTCTTCTCTTCTCCTTGTCTTCTCCACCACTTGTCTCCACAGAAACAAAGCCATATTATTCTACTTCAACATGTTGAAATGTGCCAATCCTACAGTTTTAATTAACCTACAGTGCCCTACAACCCAGGTAAGACACTGAACGAATCCCGGCGCAGCGCCGCTTTGTCTAATGCTTTTCTTCCACGTTTTCCTCCACGCTTGATAATGCAAGATTGATGGGCTTTCTCATTAAGACGATGTGTTGCCTCCTCTAGCTCTGTGTCTCCAAGTGCCCTGACAGATTTGCCACTCTCCTGGATGCGTGGAATACCAAAAACTGGGAATATTACAAGCAATTCTGCAAGCCGGGCTTCAAGATTGGAAGTAAGGTGAGAGACAGTGGTTAGAGGTCCAGTTTGTTTTTTGTCATGTGTTTTGCTTCTAAGTTCCAGCTTGTCTCTTCCTTCGGGCAGACACAGTACATTCAATTAATTTAGATTTGACTACAGCACCAAATCACAACATGCGTCATCTCAAGGCACTTCCCACATGTAAGCTATATGTGAATACTTGTCCTCAGAATTCTAGAAAGACCATGTCTTCTGTCATTTAAATACTCTTTGACAAAAAGTAATCCATCCTCAGATTTCATCAACTTTATCTGCACAGTTTTATTAATGAAATGCTCATTTGAATGTGCTTTGAGAGACAGGCGGGCGTTAGACAGCAGCCACTGATGCACATCACAGCCCCGTCGTGTTGGCTGGCAGCAGTTCAGTGACGGTGACGTTAGCATGACGGTCTTTAAAGATCAGATAGTGAGGTGGTGTGTGGGAGCACCTAACAGCTCAGTCATACTGTTTGAACTGATTCATCAATTTCCCTTCCCACATCGTCCAATGTAGCAGTGTTACATCAGACCGGAAGCCCAACTCTGTCCCATCTGATGTCTTAGACTTGTTCAGGAATAGTGATATTAATAAAACAAAAACTATAATCACCCTTAAAATAAAATATTGCTTAAGTAAGATTGTTATTATTTCAAAAATTGGAGCCATAATTGTTGCAAAACATACTGGTGAATATAAAAGATTAGTTAATTGAATGGAAAAGACCCCTCGACTCTGACTATAGCTGTTTTCAGATACGCACGGAAGTCTGGACATTTTCATGAAAGCACAGTCTTTGTCCTGCCTCCTGCATACTCTACTTGGACGCCACAGAATGTTCCGGAAATGTTCCTATTAGTGTGAATGTGTCTGACTCTGACATTGTGTTGAATGACGGGTCAGTGTCCTCTTCAGCAGTTTGAATCATTATCTCCTTTATTTCCCTTTCAGTCAGCTGTAGAAGTCATACGAGATGAAGACTGCCCATCTATGATTGTGCCAAGCAGATCTTGTAAGTGACTCTGAAACCCTGTAAAAACGTCAAAAAAACAATAGCTCCTTATTTTTGGGGGCAATCATCTAATGGACAAACAACCTTTTTTAATATGTCTTTCAGTCCTTCAGCGGTGCTTCCCCGATTTCATTACAAAAAATGGAATTTTAACTGTAGCCAATCAGACCATCTTCAAAGACGGCGACAACAACAAAAGAAGTGTCAGCGACCTCAAAGATGCCGCCAAGTAAGTCCTGCATCCCTGCGACAACGTTCTCTACCCTTGTTGTTCAGCAGTTTAAGTTACAATAGTGGGAAAGTCACACAAAGTACGTTTGATTGAGAGTTGCTTTGCTTGCTGTGATGAAATAATAGATTTGCCCTGTAAAACTGAGTGTTGTAAAACTGTTATATTGTCAATAGGGCTACCAACTCTGCACCCAAAGAGTTCGGGACAGATATTACGGGGTAGGACAATTCAAGATTTGAATTGAATTGGAATTGGACAAGTGGTCATGACGCTGATGCCCAGGAATGTGTCCAACCACATTCAAAGTCATTTGCATGTTTATTGCATGAAAATGCTAGTAGAGCTTCAGGTCTATAGGCTTATAACAGCTACTTCATGAAACAATACTGTCAACGTGTTAATGGGCTGAGATGACAAAGTTTGGATAAGCAAAAAAGATCATGTATTTAAATCGGTGAGCTGAGACCATACTGTCAATATACATGATTCTGTGTTTGCTGTGATCACCTTTGTTTGCTCTGAGTTACATGGAAACATGATGTGCTTTAATGCTTTTCTTTTCGTAGCCAAGTAGCCGCCATGCAGCAAGGAGCGCAAAGGTCTCGGAAATAATTTGTTTCAGCTTTTAAACTTTGCCTCCGCTGCAGCCAGTGTCTCTGTGTAGACTAATACCTCCACCTGCTCTGTTCATCATGACAAATCTGCTGCTGCGTCCCTCCACCTGCTGCAGCGGCGAGGATGCAGCACAGATAAATAAACCTGTTTGTGGCATAGATCTACCTCCTAACATAACTCAACCTACAGAAAGGCTGGTGCACAGCCTTTGTCATATAAAAAAAATAGCAACGTAGTGCCCCCTGGTGGTCAACACATTTGCTTCCTTAACCTAGATATGGATGCAAGTTTGCATAACCGTGCTGGACATAAGCCAAACTCTTAAGGTACCTGACTTAGAGTTCTTCATCTTAAGGTTGTTTCCAGAGATTTTTTTTCAGTGCTGTGTCTGGCCCAAAGAAATATTAGCTTGTCCTCTGTCCCTCCTCTGAGTCATAGGGCAGCGTGTCTGCAGTCAAACCTTGCTGTAGTCACATCCTGACTGTCTCACCAGTCTTGTAGATTCCCTTCCGTTGTGGTAAAGGCAAATCAAGCTTTTTAGCTCAGGTGGGAAGCTGAGCTTTAGCTATCCTGTGCTACCTAACGGGAGCTCACATTATCATACAGTTTATTCCTCACAGTTTGTGGAATAATTGATGTGTGATGTAGAGATCTCTGCCTCAGAGTCTGTTTCTGTTTCTGGAGTTCATTTAATCGTGTAATTTTAGTCTTTGCCCACCACCAGGGAAAGATTAAGTTAATAGATAGATATTTTGTGCACTTAACTGTACTGTGAACAGAAATAAATGACCTAACATATCCATTACTATGCGCTTCTCCACTAGGTGCTTCCCTGTATCACACATACCATTCTCCTCCATACTGTGGAGCTGCTGCTCAATAGCACTTTAGCAACACTAATACCCTTTTGTGCCTCTTTGATATGAAACAATTTTTCCTCCAGACCCTTATAACCCAGTAATGGGCTCAAAGAGCGAAGCTTGTCAAAAGCATTTTTAAACTGAATTCATCTTTGTTTCGCCATAAGAGCCTTAAAGATAAATCAAATGTCAAAATGTTTCTGAGAAACCCTACTCTGAGTGGCAGTAACAAAAAACCTTCTACGACCCCCTGTCCGTGTTCTTGATAAATCCCTTTTTTGTCACCTCTTCTCTTTCCCACTTTTCCTATCTCACCTTGGGACTCTGTCGCAGAGGAATCGCCAGTCTGCTCAGTGCCAAAGAAGTTGGCATGAAGATCGTTGAGGATTATGCAAATTCCTGGTACTGGATCCTCATGTAAGAATGGACGTGGCTCCTGCTGATTGTTGTGTTTTCCCTTTCCTTTATGGATTATGTGTATCTGTGTGCACAGAGACATTTCACTGACATCAGTGAAAGTAATGGTTTTCTAGCTGTAATATCTTTATGCAATATTTCCTACTGTCCAACCTGCTCCAAACTGGTGGGAAATTCAAATTGCACCATATAGATTGATATTTACAGAAAATCTTAGTTAAAAGATCATTAAAAGTCTGCCTGAATATTGTGCATTGATTTGTCATAGTTCATTTTCAAATACTGGCCGTTTCCCACAACGTGCTTGTGCTTTTGCAGTGGTCTGGTGATAACCATGGTGGTCAGTCTGCTCTTCATCCTGCTGCTGCGCTACACTGCCTGTGTGCTCCTGTGGCTCATTGTGTTTGGCGTCATCACTGCTGTCGGTTACGGTGAGTATGTGGTCACCCACATTGGCAGTGGCCTTCTTATACTCAGCACACATGTTGGAGACGTTGCCCACATTTTTTTTTATTCTCAAATCTCTCTTCTATTTTGCTGTGAGTTGTTTTGTTGTCATGGCAAACGGAACAACTCAGATGTAGATGTGTCTTAGATTTGTTGTTTCATCCTCTCTCTTTCCTGTCTCTCAGGCATCTGGCACTGCTACTGGGAGTACAGCGCTCTGAGCGGGAAGCCGGGCGCCAACGTCACCATCTCTGATATCGGCTTTCACACCGACTTCAGCGTTTACCTTCATCTCAGACAGACGTGGCTCATCTTCAGTATGTTGTCATCTGCCACCATCTCCTCACTTTGTGCTTCTGTTATATCGTGTGAGATGACAGTCAGAGTCTGTCTGACATAATCAAGGCAGTTGGTTGCTTCCAGTGTAGCCCAGTTAGAAAAGCAATGTTTTTCCATCTCTGTAGATCTATGTAGCTAATTCTTCTGTATGAAATTAAGCAAATAGTAGTTTTTTACAAATTCAAGTATGGTGTTAAAATGCTAAAGTGAGTCCATTGATTTATAATACAACATTTAAATTTTGCATTTGCTCTGTAGTGATCGCACTGTCAGTGATCGAGGCCGTCGTTGTGATCATGCTGATATTTCTGAGGACGAGGCTGCGGATCGCAGTTGCATTACTGAAGGAGGGAAGCAAGTAAGAATGAATAAAAGCTTTGCTCACTCCTTAGAATTTAAATACTGGGTTTAACTCTTATACTGGGTTTTTTATTTATTCATACAATGTTTGATCTTTGCTGTTTCTAGGGCCATTAGCTACATCATGTCCACTCTCCTCTACCCTATCATCACCTTCTTCCTTCTGGCCATCTGCATCGCCTACTGGGCCGTGACAGCGGTGTATCCTTCTCACTGAGACACTAATGAACTGTTTGATCTGGAGACATACAGGGATTCTGCTACTTTCATGCGGCTGTGATGATTTTTGCTGTAGAAACACTCTGAATCCTGGACTGTGAATTGTGAAGATAACTCTACAGAGACATAATAGTGTGGTATTAGTTTGCTTTTGTAAGTTGTGATTGTTGTGTCTAATGTCCCTTTGTGTTGCCCTTAACTGGTCTGCCCTCAGCTTCTTATCTTCCTCTGGACATGCAGTCTATAAGGTCACACCTATTGACGATAAATGCATGTATGCCAACCTCACATGCAATCCAAAGGTCAGCTCCGCACTCTCTTACACACTGAAGCTCATTTACTGAAGAAATTACTGCCTCACCTCAGTATATCCTATCAGCATTTCTAAACTCTCCTTATTCTAATCAAGCAGAGATGTTGCTGCTAACCTAGCATCACTGCAGACACCTCAAGTCAGTACCTCACTAAAATACATACAATACTGTTAATTTTCTGGGATTAGTTCGAGGTGAGAGGCTGTATTGATGCGTGACATCAAAACTGTGATCTTTGTTTAGTGAACATGTAGAAGACAATTATCCTGGAACTAAATCACTCCTCCCAACACTCGAGATATGAGAGTAACATAACCTCCACAGCACTTAATAGTTAACTAGCTTAGATTTTAAGTGTCGTTGCACTGCCTGTATGTTTTCATAGTTTGTTTCAGCTGTTTTGTTGCTGCCTAGTTCAGCACTACGGACAGACACATGACTTTGCTACATCATCTTCTGAACTAGAGATTTTGGGCAGCAAAGGAAACTGTTTTACTCATCAGGAGCTATATTGTGTGATTACACAGACGCAGGTTGTAGAATAAAACTTTGCATTTATAAATATTTTATGTGTCAAAGTATGATCATACCTTAAAAACGTGAAAGATAGACAGGACTCGGTCTAAGCTAATGAAAACATAATGATTCTTCGTTTCAGGTGATTATACATGAATAAAAACATCATTGTGATTATCATATTACATTTTTTGCTGACAGATTACAGCTCTTGCTTTCTTTCAGACCTTCAATCAGACCAACATCACCAAAGTGTGCCCTGGGTCACAATGCATGTTCGCCTTCTATGGCGGGGAGAGCGTATACCACCGCTACATCTTGGTCCTCCACCTGTGTAACCTGTTTGTGTTCCTCTGGCTGGTCAACTTCACCATCGCCTTGGGCCAGTGCACCCTGGCCGGGGCCTTCGCTTCCTATTACTGGGCCCTAAAGAAGCCAAGCGACATCCCCGCCTGCCCCCTCTACTCCTCATTTAGCAGAGCCATACGGTATGGAGCTGCAGAGACAGTTGTTATATTTTATGCTAGATTTACAGCTAAACTTTTATTTAAATTTTACTTAAATTTTATTTTTGTACAAGCGTCAGTTGAAACTATTTAGAGGTTGAGAGGCTCTTCTTTCATAATGCAAGGTGAAAACATAAAATCAGTTTAACACACTGCCTACGAAAATGTGCAAGATCTACATAATTCTATTTCATCTCGTGCCACAGTTATCACACAGGTTCTCTCGCATTTGGCTCTCTGATCGTTGCCGTGGTGCAGATGGTCCGAGTTGTTCTTGAGTATCTGGATCACAAACTGAAAGGTATAATGAGACTCTGATGTTCCCACTCTCACACCATGTGTTGGTTATTTCTAGAGTGATGCTGATGATTGATGTTCCCCCAGGTTCTCACAACGCCTGTGCTCGATGCCTGCTCTGCTGCCTCAAATGCTGCTTCTGGTGCCTGGAACATTTCATTAAGTTCATAAACCGAAATGCGTACATTATGGTGAGTTGTGGAGCATCTCATGTGTTGTAGGTATCATTTAGCTCATTAAGCTCTTCAGTTTGGCTCGTACCTCACTGATTAACTACCCTCCACTAAGCCATGTCTCTTTTTTTCCCCCCAACAGATGGCAATATATGGGAAGAACTTCTGCACCTCTTCCAAGGACGCGTTCTTCCTTTTGATGAGGAATGTTATCCGGTGAGACCTTTTCTTATATTTTTTGTGTAGGCTCCATGTGTCTTAAAAGGGTGAGAGTGCAGAGGATTTTGAGACTGAGACATACACTGTGAGTTTTATTTACATTTTAGAGGTTGAAATAGTTCTTTCCCATTAATAAGTCTGTTAAAATGCTTTTGGCAAGGCAATTAAAAAAGCTGAGGATTTGGTGTGTACGTGTTGGTGATCAATCAAGAAATGTGTGTTTCCCTAATTTAACCATTATGTATTTAATTATGAGTGCACTATTATAGATAACCCTTGAGTGTGTCTCAGTAGATGACGCTGTTTCTCCTCCACCCTGGCTTTTCTCTCACTCCTCTGCAGGGTGGCTGTCCTGGACAAGGTGACGGACTTTTTGCTCTTCTTGGGAAAGCTGCTCATTACGGGAGGTGTTGGTGAGTTTCTTGTCACCTGCATTCTGTGACGTGATGTAAATGGTGTCCTAGATGAAAAACTGCAGAAGAGGCAGGACATGATTTCCCACTGAGTAATGAAAAATCTCAGACCTAGTTATTTTTGCAATGTACTACATTTCCACCCAGTTTGTGTCATTATGAGTTGTAATTTATTGATGCGCAAGTTGCCTGACTTGTATTCAATGTTAGAATACAAGTTTTTTTGTGTGTTTTTTTTAAGTCCATGAGATGTTGATTTACACATAACTACAAATGAATCCAAGAGGTTACCTTCACAAAGCCCTGCACAAAAACAGTTATTATATTTAACACACTAGTACAGTGGCAATCTGTTTTTCCTAACGTTTCACTAATGTTTGAATTATTGAATTGAAAAGTCTGAGGAGAATTGTGTGTGTGTGTGTGTGTGTGTGTGTGTGTGTGTGTGTGTGTGTGTGTGTGTGTGTGTGTGTGTGTGTGTGTGTGTGTGTGTGTGTGTGTGTGTGTGTGTGTGTGTGTGTGTGTGTGTGTGTGTGTGTGTGTGTGTGTGTGTGTGTGTGTGTGTGTGTGTGTGTGTGTGTGTTCGTTATTCATTTTTGTTTTGTTTGTTGTTTCCCAGGTGTTCTCGCATTTTTCTTCTTCACACATAAAATACCTGCCTTTCAAGAAGAGGTGCCATCCCTAAATTACTACTGGGTGCCCGTTCTGGTAAGAAGTTATTGTGCCAATAAGAACTGAGACTGAAGCATGTTTCTTGGGCAGATTGAGAGATATTTGTATTCAGACTTTGACTGTTCACTGTGCATACAAAAGATTGTATCCCCACTCGCTGTCAGTCATGATGTCAGCTGATTTCTTGTGTTGGTTGGACTGCAGATTTTTTGTTTTCACATATTAAAACAAACGTGCAAGACAGACACTGACAACACATGCAGACAATTCACTGCTTACTGACTGAAAACTGTTGTTTCTTTCAGACGGTGATATTTGGATCTTACATGATTGCACATGGCTTTTTTAATGTCTATGCCATGTGCGTGGACACGTTGTTCCTGTGCTTTTGTAAGTATGCTCGTTTGCGAATAGTGACTATTTGTACTGACTATTTGTACAACCTATGATGGTTGAAGATTAAACTTCAAGTAGCCTGTCAACAGTTGAATGTTACTCTTTCCCCCTTTAAAACCGGCTTTAAATCTTAACTGATTCCTGCTGTTCCTTCTCTCTGTAATTCCTGCATGTCCGTCGGATGTTTATCTCTACTAAGGCTTTGCTTTCTCTCTCTTCCTGGCTGTCTTTCTGCTACCTGCTGTCTGCTCCTCCTCTCTTGTGCTGGGACCTGGTCTCAGGTGAAGACCTGGAGAGGAATGATGGTTCTTCCTCCAGGCCCTACTACATGTCTCCTGGCCTGCACAAGATCCTGCGCAAAGGAGAGGAGGGTGCCAAATCACGCACTGCCTCCTGAGCGACGTGCGGCCATTTTTACTAATCTGTTGACTCTCTTGACGCTCACCTCTCCATATCTACTCTATGCGTGGGGGTCTGGATGTTTGGGAGTGTTGTAGGGCTAAACATCTAAACTGGATGCATCTCGCCTGTTCCTGGATGACCTGGACATGACAGGACATGCTTTTACTTCAGTTCCTCACAGAACAGGCACGGGGGACTAGAAAAAAGACCTTTGTTCACTTCCTCTCTTGAGCCAACTCCAGATACTTGCCTTTTTTTTCTGCCACGCTGTTTTGTTCTTTTTTTTTTCTTTCTTTTCTGTATTTTCTGCTGACCTCTGCCTTACTGAGAGGGTACTTGTCAACTGGCAGGACGGATGCACAAACTGAAATAAAACAAACATGAGGACCTTAAAATGTACAGATGCCACTGATGGACCATGGCGTAAGGCATCACCTTTTTTATAAAAGAAAGTGGTGGACTTATGGGGCACCTTCTTGTCGCACTTTGGTCTGCTAGTGTAAAATCATGTTTTGTATGCACTTTCACATATGGGAAAAGAACCATGTGATATGTTTCTTCTGCCGAGCATGATTCTTTTGCTGGCTGTCGATGTTTACCATTGGTTTCATCGGTTTCTTGATCCACTGTATTTATACTAACACAAACACACAAATCCAAAATGGTGTGTTCATGCACTTGGCAAAACAGGTTTCTCTTCTTTCTCTCTTTTTCCTCTTAAAAAGGTCACAATCATCTCAAAGTTTCCATTATGCTCATAGATGTACTGTAAACCAGACAGAGACTTCGCGGGAGGTCAAGACTTCAACACACATTTTACGGTTTTGCTTGAAATTTGAACTTAACCTGACAGATTTCAGGAAACTTCTGAATGCAGCCACTAGTTAATGTGCCTAGTTGTGGAAAAAAGAAAAAAGAAAAATGTTCCTCCTGCTCTTTATTATGTGGTTTTAGACTTAACACCAGGAACCTTTGTGATACAGTTTATAAAAGGATGTCAAAGCCATTTTTGGTAATTTTTTTATTGGATGGTTCAGATGTAGAGCTGTTTTAATACTAAGTATAATACACACATCTGTCTGGAGGTTATTCAATGTTCTTTTTGTACAGGAGAGTTTTTTTATCAATGAAATCTAATGAAAATGTGAATAATTCTTTTTGAATAAACATAAATGGTTGAAATATTGTCCTGTGCATTTTCCAGTACCTTGTTAGTAAGTTGTTAGATTTGATTAGAAAATTCAAGATGATCAGAGTTCATCAGGGTCTAGCTTTGACGTAGAGGAATTGATTTTCATAACTGATTTTAACATTTTGCTGCCGCTGCCTCCTATAGTGTGGGACCTGGAGGTGAATGACGGCTCTCCTGCTCGGCCCTTCTACATGAACAAAACCTTGAAGAGCATCCTCAACAAGAAGAACAGCCAGAAATAGAAACAAGAAGAAAGGTGAGGGAAGGAGGAAGACTGGAGCTTATTTACCACAGCGTGGTACAAGCCTTAACCATTTTGCCAAATGTAATTTAAGTGTGCACTATCTGACACAAGTGTAGACATGTTGCTCTAACAATTTAAACAACCACAATGTATGGATGTGGTAGTTCTTTGGTATTTATAGCTCACTCCGGGAGTAAGCTATAAAAAAAAATCTTTGTATTGAAAGGTGTACAAAGTTTTTTTTTTAAATATTGCTAAAGTGGGATTTGTGGCAAACTTTTTACACAGTCGTTTAGATGTAAACACAGCCACAGTCCTACTATACAGTAAGTTCCTATGGGAACAATCGATGTCTTTGTTTATTGAGGTTATGGTGAACCTCAGCTGTTTTTGTTCTCGATCTCTTGTAGTTGCTAGTTTTCACCACTTGATGGTGCCAGTTATTACCAGACCTCTTCTGTTTGTTTGTTTTTCGTGAAATAGTCTGATGTCAGCTCATCTGTGGATTTTTAGCACAGTTTTCTGAGCCAAAATGTCTCACATTGAGAAAAATGTCCACTGTTTTCATATTTAACAAATTGGATTAAAACTGCAGATGTCGCTGTGACAGACACACAATACACCCACCCACTACTGTGTAGCGCGGTGTAAAAATCCTGGGTTTGTTCTCAGAAGCCAAGCAGCAAAAATCACAGACCCTGTTACATACTTTTCTTTGATTTCTAACCTGCTGCCGACATGGGCGATGAATGAAATTGATTGGCATTGCTCTTGTGATACTCCCCCCAAAAATGTATATCATTAGTTTTGGAGATTCGCCTGCTGTGGGTTTGAAAGGTGGCTATCGATTTTGGTAGTTGTAGTTCCCTTCAACGGTCAGCTTGAAATTGATGTTAAGTTCAATGAACCCTAATTCCAGCAATTGTCAAAATGATCACATCATACCGAACTTCTGCTTCAGCAGCTTCAACTCTACACAGGGTCAGTCTCTGTATTTTGGGTAGAGTATCCTCTAATTTGGACAATTATTAAACAAAATACACGACCTAACATTTATAAATTCTATTTAGAAAAAAAAAATCCACTCTGGGTCTTCTTATTGATTCGAAAGAGGCACAGTATTATAAAGCGATTAGCATTTTAGTCAAACCACACATTTGATCAATTAGATTAATTAATGGGTTTAAAAGAACTCACAGCATTATATATTGAATTGGTTGCTCCTTGAAGTGTAAGCTCATATCTGACATCAGCATATAATCATATACACTGTATGATGGTGAAGTTCAGTTCACATGTTACGACTGACGCGGTCACGTGAAAGACATAGATTTGATTAGTTGATGAAATCCCTCAGGAGAAAATGGGATGTACACAGTTTTAGCCCCGGGGGTCTGCAGGCTGTTGTTAAGCTACCTGATGAAATCAATGGGTGCCACAGCATCACTCTGTATGATAATGACCTCTGTAGATCTTTGTAGATGTGACTGGTGTTTGTGCATCTTCACGTTGTGTTTGTCGAACCCGAGCGCCTGCCCCCATGGTGCCTCAGAGTGACAGCAGTGCCAGACTCGCACACCCTCTGCCCCCGCTTGTGTCGAACACGCTCAGACACGTACGACGTTTAACCATTCAATGAAAGCAAAACAACACTCTGCTTGTGTGTCTGAAAGGAGAGAAACGATGCATGTAATGCTCCCGTTGCCATATTACACATGGCATGTCGTTATTCCTTTTGTGCAAACTGGAAAATGACGACTCTCCCTGTTGAATTTTGTGTCTTTTTCGTGTTTGCAGCACAGGTTTGGTTTCATTCCCATGAGGGTGAATACCTGCGATCTGATAAGTGAAGTAAAAACAGTTTTCATATGCTTCCCGCTCCCTCCCATGTCTGGAAATTAGATTCTTTGGTCAACCACAGTCAACAAGTACACACAAGTAAAACCTGTTTCTTTGTTGGATTGGGCGTCAGTTTTCTGACTGCAAACTCTTGAAAGATGCAGAAAGATGAGCTATACTCCAACCTGTTTTATTTATTGTGGCCTCCGTGGTGTATTTATTTATACAGTTAAAGTTGTGGTTAATTTTTTTTAAATAATTTATTGTATGTGTCTATATTCATCACAATATACATTTGCTTTGTTACTTGTGTTTTTTAATCAATAAACAGATTTTCTACTCGTGGTTTTTCTAACACTAGTACTTCCGTCCTTAATTCTGCATTTGCACACTGACGTTTAAAACCTGCACCGTGTCATCGGTCACAGGATCTAATGTGATGTGTGAAATATTTCTGTCTATATTGCTGTCAGTCATTTATGCTTCTCACAGGTTTTCTGAAATTAGACATTTATTTTCAAAACAGACTTCACATACAATAAATAAATTAGGTTGCAATATCCAAACACTGCTAAACAAACATTTTCAAGTTCATCTTTGTAAATCAGTTGACAGTTGGGATGTGGTGGCTTCCACTGATCGAGTAGCACAGTAAAACGATGTCACCAACTACACAAGCAGATATAAATCCATGATGTCATATTCTCATGAGGTACACTGAAGCATTTCCAGTTCCACATTGTACAGTAAATTTAGGACTGTAAATTACACTCGTCCGTGATAATACACAATGAATTCAGTGTTTTTAAAGGATTTACAAATGTAATGAACTGTTGGCAGTTTAAAGAACAGAAAAGGTTTCATGCTTCCCTGAAAATGAAATTATATTTACCGCGGATATCTGAATACTGCGGCTACTAATGACGAATGAACGCTGGTGAAACTGAGGCTGCTGCTGCGCGTGTGTGTGTGTGTGTGTGTGTGTGTGTGCGCGTGCGTGAGGGCTGCTCAGGCGTGAGACACAGGCAGGGAGGTCATGGCATGGCCTGGCAGCAGCGGCTGAAACATGGATGGAGGGGCGTGAACTGTGGGCACACAGAGTCATTAGAGTGATTAACTCGTTCATCAACACACTTGTTTGGAAAGCTTTCTTACAATTTTTAAGATTCTTTTGTCTCAGGTTAAGTATTTAATAAAAAGTAATTAGTCTCAGCAGTATGACAATCCTGGTTCTCTATTAATGTGGCACGTTATAAAAGGAATTGACTTTTGAAAGCTCTTTATTTCCTCTTTGTAACTCTTGCTGACTGACGGGACTTTCCATGAAGATACAGAACATGTGGGATGATGTATTTCTAAAAGCAGCAACATTGCTTTGTTGTAAACAAAATCATAAGAAGTAGTGGACTAAAGAAAGACTGCTGCCAACAACAAGACGAGAGTTACGCATTTAACTAAGGTTCTCTGAATTCCGGATAGATGTCGCGCAATCTATATCAAGTTATTACACACTGTCTCTGGTGGTCAGGAAGAATGAAATAGAACTATATTCATTATTACTTCTAAAAAACATTTATCATTCCAATTTAGTGTATGGGCAGGTCTTGTTCTAGGGGTAACACTAGACAATCAAATACCAACAGTGAGGAGTCACATTTTTGATTTATCATGTGAAACGTGATGAATTTGCTTTTCGGATAATTCACATCAAATGTATCAAAATATCAATTTATCCTGTGTTTCTGTTGTGTATTTCCCTTTGTATATCACATGTTGAACATAATTCCTTCTGTGATCGTTTCACATGTACGCACTCAAAGGTTTTCTACAATTTACATAGAAAAATATAGTTTTTTTTAATTTTCAGTAGTAAGCACTGGAAACCTTAGCAACAGTCTTATTCACACAAGGTCTATTTTTTTTTTCCAAATACAGGGAGAATCATAAAAAATCATAAAAAGTCTGGTTCTCACTGTCTATGAAGGAGTGCAGTGCGGAGAGCATTGAGCCGTCTGGGCCTCCGTAGGCCGTGTACTGCAGCTCCTCGGGGGTCGGGGTGGGCTGCGACAGGCGGCCGGGCTGCAGTGAGGTCATGGGCGTGCTGGACGTGTGGTTGGGGCTCACGTGCTTCTTGTGGCGAGCTCGGCAGTTCTGGAACCAGACCTGAGTTAAACGGGACAAACAGCAGGGCGGTGTTTGAAAGCAACATGCAATGAAAGGAGACCACACTGCCACACAGAGCAGGAATACTTATTGCAGGTTGTAACATTTACAAGCCATCATTTTTTTAATACGTGTACAGCTGATGAGTCACTTTTCTCCCCTGGTGAGTATTACCACTGTCGTATTGTTATATCGTTTTTAGTAGTTACAAAGATGCGATGCAGCATTTCCCACTCACGTCTTCCCAATTCAGGATAATTGTATTTCTTATTTGAGAATCCTAGCTTGAATTTGGCAGAGACACCTGCTATTGTAGGCTGCAGGGACAAATCTGCCCTGAGGTGCATCTTTCCACAAGTGCCATTATCAAAGCTGTCTTACACCCATCAATATAAATCTGTGAGTGAAGGCACAGCTCAGGGAAAATAAATAACAACCAAGCATAGTTCACTGTACACTGACCCTAATCCTGACCTTTATCGCTTTTGACACACTTTTATTTTTGGTCAAATTAAACCCGACATATGAAACATATCTGTAAATACAGCTGACTGTGATAGATATACAGTTTGTAATTCTGTACTTGAGGATCATTTTGAGATATTTATTTTCATTTAATGGTACATTTTATTTCTATACTGAAAATACTGCACTTTGGCTATAGTTACTGCATACTTTGTTGATTCATATTTTACAGATTATAGGGTCGTACAAAAGAAAAATAGAAAAATAAAGAAATACAATGCCTGGTTATAAATTCAACTGTGCAGCAGTATGTAAAGTATATTAAACTGGACATGTGTTGCCAGCAGGAGCACACTATGTAAAATATGAATTGGTTTTGTTTGAGATTTAATTCTTTAAGTATTCTGTATATTCCATCATCTGTCTTCCCCCCCGTGCTCCGACCCGTCACTCACCTGTATGACTCTTCGACTGAGGCCCGTCTGCTCCGCCAGCTTCTGCAGCGTCTGTGCATCTGGATTGTTGTCCTGAGCAAACTGGGCCTGCATCACCTGCACGGAGAAGAAAATCAGTTCAACATCAGACGGGTTCATGTCGTTGCCCTGGGAGGAAATGTGAGGATTCACCTACAGAACCTCAGCCACTGCTGTGTGGGGCGGTGGACCAGATTACTACTCGTTTATTAAAATCAACAACTGATTTTAGTTTTTCCTCAATTGGAGTATGATATAATTAGGCCACACTGGAAAAACGGATGTTGTTACTATATCTTTGGCGCAACTGAGGTCAGTTTTCTTTCAGTTTTTTAATCTGCGACTCCACTAGGATATTGTAACTACATATATACACATATAAACATACACAGTTGCAAAAATATGTATATGTATTTTAATTATCATTTAATTCAGTTTTTCTGCCTTTCCTAAAAAAATGTTTTTCTCATGGTGTGCGAAAGTTGCAATATTTGCTAATATAATAATATAAGAGGCGTCCTTTGATGAAAATTAAAAGGTAAATTTATCTGAACTAGCTGTACAGACGTTTCCTTAAATTTGTATTACACATGTTTATGATTGTAATATCATTTTAAAGGCAGAGGCCAATGTTTTAAGGTCCAATATTAACTTGAATTAAATTGAAAATTATCTCAGGCCATAAATTAAATGTGTCTGTCCAGCAAAAATGTGTTGCTTTTTTAAGAAAACTGTTTTTAATCCAATATAAATAAAAATGTTTTCCATCAATGTGTCCGTCTGTTATGATGATAGGTGATGATAGATGGGTGAACCTGCAGCTGGTCGGCAGTGAAGCTGGTCCGAGCTCTCTTGGAGGGTTTTGGCTGGTTGATCTCCTGCTCGGTGGGCACAGCCCCCTCCATGTTAACACTGTTTCCTGCAAAAAAGAGCAATTTCTCATATTAAAAAATATTTTTTGTTTTGTTTATGAGTGCATTATATTAGAAAACACAACAGATATGTTAATTGAGAAATACAGAACATGTGTTAAACCTTTAGATCCAAGAAAAGAGCAACATTGAAAAGTCATATTTAAACCAAGCTATTTTCTTAAGAAGGAAAACATGCGACTCTGCTTTGATTTCTAATAGTTTTTTATTCTCAGGACATTAAAATGATTTTTTAAATTTTATTTTGTATACGTTCAGTTTTGTATTGCCCTTATTCCCTTATTATCAATAAATAGGGGGCAGTAAATATTTTACTTATTTTCTGTAGCTTTTATTATAAATTTTTTTGCAAAGATATTGTAGGGAAAATATTTTAAGGTTGCTGTTCAAGCCTCTATAGTAACTACATTTACAGACTTCAAGTAAAAACTACACAATTTCTTTTTTTTAACATCAGAATTTTTTCTAAGCAGTCCAACCTTTCTCCACGGCCCGCTTGAGGTTGTCCAGCATGCAGTCGTAGTGGACCCTGCACAGGACCTTCTCCTCCACCAGGGCGAACTCCTCCCCGGTGGACAGCTGCCTCTTGCAGGAGAAGCAGGCGAAGCAGGCCAGGTGGTACACGTTCCCCTTGGCGCGGCGGACCCAGTCGGTGGAGTGGATGTTCCTGCCGCAGCACGCGCACCAGGTCCCGTATCTTCTGCGGGTGAAGGTCACGTGGTGAGCACATGGCGCAGCCTCATGTCTGCCCGAGGGCATCTGCACTAACGCCTGGTGTCACTTCTTCTCATTCACTCATCCTTTCATTTGGACTCTTGTTTTTTTTTAGGCCAAAAAAATTTAAGAATTGATGTTTTCCAGCAAAATGTTTATTGCAAATTAAACGCTCAGACGTGTAGCTGCATTTATTAAAAATATTATAATAAAGACATGGGCTGTGTTGAATTTAATTAATTAAAGAGCCACACTGAGCTCACAGCTTTACTCTCTCGTCTCCACCTCCTAAAAGAAGTCCCACTACATTTAACTTAATGAGCCAATATTACCAAATATTCGCTGTCCATCAATGATTCTATCAATCGATCTGTTTAATAAGTGATGATGGAGAGTTGAAATCTTTCTGCTGAAGGTGAACCCGCTGTGGGTTTGATTTGTTGATTAATGGTGCCTTCACTGCTTGTAGTAAAAATTATTAATATTGTAATTAAATAAATATCCACGAGCAAAGGGTAGGTGTCAAATCCTGCAGCTGTTATTATGCTTAACATTATAATTATCACCTTTTTTTTTAATTATTATTGCTATTGTTACATCCGTGTCATTATTACTCCCCCACGTTCCTGAATATAACTAATGATTAAGCAGTTATTAATATTTTTTTATTTGTCCCCCCTTCAACTATTTCGTTTCAGTGACTTCAATTTTCGTTTGATCGGCGCTATTAAAAAAGATATAAACTTCGATGCACATACCGAAAGTAATCCACTTTACAAAAAACCTCCTTCTCTTTGATGTAACAGCTGGTGTGGCTGCCAAGTGCAGTCTGGCACACGCTGCACGAGAGACAGCGCACATGCCAGCACAAGTCGTTCACCTAAAGCAAAGATAGAGGATAAGTTAGGCCAAGTCAGTCAGTTGTGGAGGTTCCAGGCCTGCGCCGAGCGTGCACGCTCGAACACCGGCAGGAGCCTCAGCAACCACAGCAATGCACCTGAGGAAAAATATTGGTGGGATCCAAAGTTGAGTTGAAAAACAAGAAGGGAGAAAAGGCAGGAGGAGCACTGCTGCACATTCACATTACCTTCAATAAATATTTATCCACTATCTCCTCGTCGCAGCTCGCGCACACGGTCCTGCCCAGCGGAGGCGCGGATGCCATCGCCTGCAGCGACGACGCGTCTTCATCCAAACCTTCCACCGGCGCGCCCTGGAGGGAACCAGAGCTGCAGTCAGAACATCGCGCACAGGAACGCATCCGCGATCCGCCCCACACACCTACAGAGTGAACTGCCACCTGCCGCGAGTGGTGACGATGGACCGCAACTAATGCTGCAGTTCCTCTTCGCACCTTTTCTGGCTCAACATTTGCGTTTGTCAATATCTCAAAACGTGACAGTCGAAGGTCTGTTCACAGAAGATGATTTGCAGCCATTGGTACTAACAGAATAGTGGTTTAAAGAAGAAAAAATAAGTATTTACCCATCCCCCCAAAAAAAAAAACATTATGCCCTTTAAAAAAAAGAAAGAAATCACAATCATTCAAACCTTTGCCAGTTTAAAAAGAATTGCCATCTGGTTAACCCCCCCCCCAACCCGTTTCGGGACACAAGTCAACGTTGAGCTTCCGCGGCTCATCCTACCATGATGTCCCTCCTGTCCTCACAGCAGCTGCCCGGCAGCTCCTCGTCTCCGTGGCAATCCTCGCACATGACGAGCGGCCACACTGACGCGGGTTCTGTCACACCGCCGCACGCACCCGCGTTAAATGTCCCCCGGCCCCCGGCCCATGAATATCATGCCTCCCGCGTCTCACCATGACAACGACGCCGACGATTAGCGAAAATGACATTTAAAAAGGAGAAGGATTGTCATCACTTAGAGAAACAGACAACACTTGAACTAATACCCGCGGCCACTTATCCGCGTGTGCATTATGTTCTCGAGATCTGCACGCGCGACGCAGCCAGCGTGCGCGTGCACGCGCCACGGAGAAGACCACCTATACACCCAAACACACACACGCGCGCGCGAATTACACGCGTCAATCAAAAAACAAAAATAAAAGGGTGAATACGCAGCAGCGCGACGTCTCCTGCAAAAGGGCGCTGATTTATTTAATAACAGTAATTAAAAGGCTAAGTTCACCACAAACGTCTGCCCGGGGGAAACCAAAAGGTGAAGAGGTCTCATTAACTACTTGAGTTTTAATTGCAGAGTTTTCAGAAAGGGCTAATTTCCCCTCGACATCTCCTCAACAAAAAAATAAAAGTGAAAATGCTGAGCTGTCAGCGTGTGGGCCGGCGGCGGTAATGACACGCTGGAGCCCTCGAGGAGTTAATTGGCGAAGCAATTTCCACCAATATTTAATCTCCGATCCGGTCAAGCTGCGGTCCAGTGACTCACACACTCTCTCTCTCCCTCTCACACACACACACACACACACCGTTGGCCTCCCTCTCCCATCACCCACCTCATCGCCGGACAGCTCCGGCCCGGTGCGCTCCTCGCTCGCAGCGCAGCACTCCGCCTTCACTTCGCTCTTCCAGCGCATCGTCCGCGTCCGGGAGCCGAGGAGGAGGAGGAGGAGGCGGCGGCGGCTTTCGGGGCTTCGAAGGGAAAGGGTCCCCGCGGGATGCCTCCGTGCGTCTGACACTCTGCCCCTCAGAGTCGTGTCTACAGGGCGGATCATAATTCATATTTTCCTGCATGCATGTCCCCTTTGGCCGCGCCTACCGCCAAGCGTGCTGTGTGGTTCCATGCGAACTTGCGGAGGAGAGGGGGGAAGAAAGTCCGTCACTGTTCTGTTCGTACAAATTATTTCAAATACATCACTGATTTAAATGTGATTGAGATTTGCCTACTTGTGAGTCGCAGGCAACATAATGCATTTTAATGGGTGATAACCACTGGTGAGAATATACATTTATCATACATTTACTGGTTAACTTTGCCCAATACTTCTCTTTTGTCCATTTTCTTCATCGGGTTTTCTATACTTTTTTCCGCAACATTTCTGAGTGTAATTTTTTTTAAAGACTCTGAGTATGTCAATTCTACTTTAAGTGCATTTACTGTTAATACTTCTGTTCTCTGACTTTAATAAAAATTTGAATGCAGGACATTTAGTTGTAATTAAGTATTTTCATATTAGATTATTAATGTTGCTTGTTTCCAACAGTAGAAATCAAATGGGATTTTTACTTAAATGTTGTATATTTCATTTACAGTTCAAGACCATGACAAACATGGTAAAATCTTGACCTGAATTAAAAGGTTTGATCTGCTCTTTTATCAGCAACACTACCATATGATCAAGTTTTATTTAATTGGTCAAAACACACACGTAAGTATTGTGTACAAGAATTGTGAGCAAAATGTACATCAAAAGTCCCAAAGGTAAAAGGTAAAACATAATGTTATCTTATACAGTATTATATTTATGCATAAGTATCACTGATGAATTACTGAACATGCAAGCAACATTTGAATGTCAAATGATTTACATGCTGCTTTATAATTTAATCTATGACAAACATAATATGTTATGAAGCAGACATGTTTCAACTTTAACTTTGTGGACTTCCAACAAGGTACAACACACTACCCACACATAGCTGAACATAAAACACAATACAAACTGTATTTGTTCAACCAAACCGCCCAAAATGAGCCCATAAAAACATTGTCCTTTCAGAGCATAACATAAAACCTGGAGTTCAGTCAGCCGTCATCGTTCCCCTTCGTCATCGGCAAAACATGATCACATCATCAAACACTAATCATCCGCAGACTCCTCCTTTATAGTTTGATGACAGGTGAGAAAATTTCTCACTCTGTTTGACCTGTAGCTGACACATGAATGTGTCCGTCACTCGGGGAAATTGGCATTTACCGTTGAACTAAAGTGGAGTAGAAATGTGAAGCAGTATAAACACTCAAGTGTGTTATTTCAAAATTCTGAGTGCAATCCTTGAGTACATTTTGTTCTTCGGTCTGATCGTTTTTTGGGGGGCCTTCAGCTGCATCTTTGCTCGATATGGAAAATTAAGCAGACCACCTGCGTGTTGTATGAAAATCATGTCAACTTCAAATCTGCATCTGAGCAGTGACAGACACAGACTCCGTATGATTTTTTAAGTCTTAATTCAGATGCTTTGAACGAAAGGATTACAAGGAGTTAATGAACACGGAAAGAAAACACAGCACCTTTTTTTTTCCTTTCTATCTTGTTTAACCCAGACGTTCGGGCAATCCCACCCATCCTCATCCCACACACCCCAACTGCCACACACACACACACACACACGCACGCACACGCACACAGTCACGCACGCACACACAGTGCAAAAAGGCTATTTTCTATCCTCCGCTCTTCTGATGGGATAAGAGTCCGACCTGCACCGGCATGAGTCTGCCTCCGTATCGCACCATCGCAGAGGCATAAAGGAGTTAGCGTGCCTGCATCGAGATGTGTCCTGTTCCACCTGGTGGACTTGAATGCTCTTTATCAGATAACACATCTCCAACATTGCATACTGCAGTGCAGACGTTTTCACTACAGCAGTGTGTGCGATTCTGTGTGGATATGACTCCAGTGTTCAAAGACTGCAGGAGTCTTTGAACACTGTCACACTTCAAAGTGGGATAACGTCCGTGGAAAACATTTCAAGGTCAAATGGAGAGGTCAAAGGTGAGAGGGGAGCCGGGATGTGACCCATCGAGAATTTTATCATCAAAAGTCAAATTATTTCTCAAGGTGAACAAGCCTTACAGCGCAGCATCTGTGGAGTGTGTGTGATACGAGCGCAGATGTTGGGAAAGATGCGTGTAACAGTTTGAACGCTGCACGGCTGAGTTCTTAAATGGTTTTCTGGAGATGTGGACCAGACAAAAACAATGTCTCACCTGTCATCATACTCACAGATTTGTTCTGCTGCCTCATGTCTGGCTGCTGTGGTATTAACAGTAGGATCCATGAATGCTTCCTCATTATGCCTGAGAGGTAGAGAGTAGATCTGTGATTACGATGACTTAGTTGAAAGACAATGGAAATGGGCTATTGGTTAGAATTGAGGAGCACAGCTCTGGAGAATCATGTAACTAATATCTAATTGAGTCTTTTTGGCTGATGCATATTCAGCATTTATAAAGAATTTGAGTTGTGTCATTAATAGTGAAACTTACTAATATTTCCCCTTCATCAGAAATCAGATACACACCTTTTATCATTATGAAAGAGTGAAACATTATGAATAATATGTAAGTTATATCTTCTGTAATTCATTTGTCATGACTCTTAATCTTATGTTCAGTTTACAGCTCCAAAAAGTTTTTTTCAAGGTTTTTTTGACTATTCACATTCTTATGATAAATTGCATGTAAATATGATTTTTAACTGATGATATGTTTCAGAAATCCACTACAAAAAATGACTTATATTACTTACATATTACTTATGTACAGCTGTAAAACATATTAAATGCAATTCATTTTAAAATGCTCTGTATCTGTAATGGTTGTTGACACTATGCCTCCAAAAAAAATTCTGTTATGGGATGAAGGTTTGTTCATTAAAGTTCAAGGAGACAGGTTGACTTCTCCACTTCAAATTCCTCCCTTACATGAATAATGTCACAGTGTAGAATAAGAAATGGCACAATTCTTTTCTATGACAATTGACATTAATATTTAGTCGTGCAAATTTTTCCTCATTCCTTTCATCAATGTGCAATTCCAGTTTGTGGCAAAGGGAAAGGTTTGCAACAAAATGTAATTTTGGATCTTTTTAGAAATGTAGAAGGAAAGAAAAAAGGAAAGCATAAAAATATATAAAGAAAAGTTCAGTTATTATCAGTATTTTCAAGGGTATCTGTGAGGCTCCAGCTGAAGAAGATGCAAAGGCATTGCCAACAAAACAGCATGCTAACATAGTGCCATAATACAAAAGATGAATAAAAGTGCTCAATGACACTAAAAAGGTGTGATTCTGTGTCATACAAACAAACAAACGGACCCTCACTATCCCACATAGCCTCTGAATGACACAAAGCCTCACCTGCAAAAAGAAATGGTAAGAAGAAACACTGAAAATATTGAAACTCTTGGTTCTTTGGATTTAAAGAATATGATGGAGGGATGAAAATCCCTTATGGAACTTTTTGATTATGGTCAAACTGTTTCACTCTGCACGTAAAGTTTCTTTCAATAGATACACAGGATTCCCGAATACAGTAAGAACAAGGAATGTGGGAGACTTCTGAGCAGCGATGAGCGCTTTGCCCCCGTGAGCCTCTGAGAAAATCTCCTAATTTGCAACTTCCACGGGGACCTTTGCTTTCTTTGGGGACTGCAACTGCTCATTTCTTTCATTGAAATCAGTCCGAATTGGGGTGGTTTACAATTGACACAACGAGTTTGGCGTGACCTTTTCTCCTTGCTGCAAATGGGCACTCATTGAATCTGAAGGGGAGAGGTGGGGTGCTGGAGGAAAGATGGTGGGGTGGGGAGGGAGGGAGGGGTTGCGTTGTCTGGGGGCCGTTGGGGAACTGGGTGGAAATCACAGCAGTGAAAATGGCAGTGCAGTGAAAGAGGGGCCTGATTGCATCGGGAGAGCGTGTGCGAGAGGGAGCAGCATGCTCAGCCCAATCAGAGCGACATAAGGAAAAAGTGCTCTTATCAACCAGTAATGGCCCACTTGACAATCACACAGGCACAAAACTGCTCTATTTAACGCTGATTGCAAAAACTGTTGCCCCCCCCCCCCCCACACACACACACCTTCCCCATCTCAGAACTGCATGACTCCCCGAGATCTCCCTGCCACCTCCCAGCTTACAGCCAAGACCCTTTGCTGAATGGAATTTATAATCACCCCCTCATCTGGCTCTACGCTAATTGTTAGTTTAAGACTTGCATTGTGCATTGTGCATTTGGTGCTGGTGAAATGTCTGCTTTGATTACCTTGTTTATTGTGAACACTGAAGGAATACCCGTCTCAATTCCTCCAGCTTGAACAGAAGGCGAATGTTTAAACAGGTATCTGTCCGTCTGATCCACCTGGCTGTTCATTTTAGTTCACGTCTGCTTCTCAATATGAGAAGAAACCTGCTGCAGTCCACATTTAAAGGTTATTAATGAAACACACGCTCGAAAGCAGCCCTGATTATTAATGACATTCTCTGACAATCAATGGCTATTTCGGTCTCAGTGCCTGCTTTGATAAGAGGGCCTAAAACATTATTTTCGATGGAAATTTAAACTTAACTGGATATTTAGTGCTCGGAAACACAAATTTACAATTCACAGTGCCCCATTTGTCATCTTGGTTTGGAACTGAAACTTTACATTAACAAAATCTATCACAGTGGCAGCAGTAGTAGCAGTAGTAGTAAGCCTATTTCTTCATTTTGTTTGTTCTTAGCTACACTAACAAACAGACGTATGGATGTTGATTCAAACAGGAAATCTCTTTTCCTCTCTCCTCTTTCTTACCTTCTGCTGTCCCTTTCTTCTGGGCTGTGCAGCCTGGTTGCCTGAAACATCCACAGGTGTGTCAAACAACCATAAGCTAGGAGCGCTACCTGAGTGTGGTGAGTAATGTCTCTCTGGTGCTCTTCAGTCGGGGGATCCAAAAAGTTTAGACAAGTTGAAGGAGGCACATCAAGAAGGTGGTAAGTTGAAAGCCTGTAATTTCTTATGGCTATTGAATCATGTCAACTGTAAAAAAAAAACAAAAAAAAAACAAGTCCACACTTTTCAGCCATCATGGGCTTCATCAGGGCAAGAACAAAATGGCCGTCCTTGGGGCTGCTTTAGTGGTCACGTGACCAGTATGGACAGGTAAGCAGTCACATGATCAGTGCAGACACTCCAAGTCACATGACAGATCATGTTCAACAGGAAAATCACAAGTGAACAAATCAATACCTGCATAACAGCCTCTGAATATTCATATCATATCAACAACAAGTCAAAGTTCTCTGACATTATCATTTTTGTTTTGGTTTGTGTATTTTTGTGTTTGTTTGTATTTTTAGATTTGCACAGTAAAATGGTTTGCAAACGTGATGGAGGGAAGCACTGCAGTGTTTCTGTTGACATGCTGTTCACTCAGCGCTGCTGTTTACTCATAGCTAAATCTGGTGTGTAAAAAAATAGTTGCTTATAAAAAGGTGCTAATTTCAGCAGCTACACATTAATAGCATGTACATTGTTTTATGGTATTGATGAAACAGATTTTTAAGAAACTTCTCCATATGGGCAAACAAAAGCCTCAAGGTTGTGTGCTATAACTATCTGGTTTATCTTCACTTTACTTGACAAATGCACAAATAATCTTTCAAAATTTAGCACATGAACTCTTTCTAAAATTAATTTCATGTAGTGACCTTTATGCTTTTTGGTTAAAAAAATTGTGTTAAGTCACATGTGATTCATGATGCAATTTTGACTATGCATACACATTTACGTTGCTCTCATGTAGACCATTTTGGAGATATGTAAAATATCTCACTTTCATTAATGGAAAAGATGAGCCAAAAGGTCTTCACATTTGTGAATAAGAGAAGTAAAGTAGATGATCTCATTAATTGTGTGAATGGGGACTAGTTTTTGGAGAACTTGTGTCAAAGCTCATTTGTTCTCCGATAGTGTAAGGTCAAAATTGAACTTTACACTAAGACCCTTGGTTCAGTCATTTTTGTTCATTTCATGTTTGTGGTTTTCATGAGAGAGAAACGGAATCCTGGTCAGGTACATGGAATATATTATACATATATGCTAAGTCTAACCTGTGACCCTCCTGTATAAAGTTTATGAAGTGCATTTTGTACAGTATGTACTTGTACTGTACTGCATATTGAGTAACAGATTTCAAGTACAAACCCAGAGACATTGCTCCCCACTGGTCAACACTGGCACAGGGGGAAAAAAACTTGAAGTGGTTATGAAAATGTTTTTTTTTTATATTCAAACGCCTTGTCTGCCACGTTGTTTTGATACTTCAACACAGTATCAAAGCAATGAGTCACTGGGAGACAGAAGGCAGAGTGCATTACCACCACACATTATATATATCATAGCTAATGAATAAAATCATCGTATTGCATTAACATGCATTGCATGGTTGAAGAGGTGGTTTGTGCAATGCCCATAATAGAAAAACATAATTGTAATGGTGCGGTGTTGGCAAAAAAACAATTTTGTTATATTTCCACAAGAGGGCCACAGAGGACCTGCAGCCTGAACTCGTCCCATTCAGCTGAAGATGTGTTTTCAGAGGAGAAAGCCACTTCATCAGCAATGCCCTGATTGTGCTCGATGGACCATGACTCACATATTTCATATGATTTTTTTAAAAATCAGTTGGGAGATCTGTGATTTGATGTGATTGTAGCCCGCTAGCCAGTGAAGGTAAACACATAATGTTTAGGGTATGGAAGAGGTTTGGAGATTGCAGAACGCCTACATATTATAATCTAAGAATATATTTATATAATATAAGAATATATAATACATATATTTACTTAAAATATTGCATTGTATTGTATAGTACAGTATAGTACAGTTTATATGTACTCATAATTGTATACAGTATTTGTTAATGTATTGCTATTGTTATCGTATTGTTAGATTATGTTTTATTATTTTTATTTGATTTCTTATAACATTTTCCCCTTATGCTTCTGTCCTCTTCCGGAACTATCTAATCTGATCTTATCTTGTTTTATATATATTTATCACTGCACTGTAAGGACATACCAGGTTGGAAAGAAGTACTTTTAAAGTAGCATATTTAATCAAGTACTGTTCTTAATGGCATTTGATAAGATTCAGATTTTTGGTGCAAGCCTTTGATATATACAGTGAGGGTTTTAGTAGCCTTTTTGTTCATTTATGTTAAGTGACTTAACGTAGTTGACAAAGTTATGTATAAACACGTTGAAGGAAAGGGGAGCTGCCATTCCACGTATAAGTATGGAAATGACATTTTCCCAGCTTAATCACAATATATTGTAGTATACAGTAAGTATCAGTCAAAATAAAAACAATTCTGATACTTATGTACATGTATTATTTCTACTGTTACACTGTTTTTTCACCACTGTTTTTGCAGTGGTGAAATGATATACAAGTGTGTGTGTGTGTGTGTGTGTGTGTGTGTGTGACTGTGTGTGACTGTGTGTCTGTGTGTGTGTGTGTGTGTGTGTGTGTGTGTGTGTGTGACTGTGTGTGTGTGTGTGTGACTGTGTGTGTGTGTGTGTGTGTGTGTGTGTGTTTGTGTCAGCCTTTAGACAGTGTTGACTCTTGTGCGTCTGTAAGTGGAAACCATCCTCATTGGCAGCATCGTCACGTGATCTCCCATGGCAACCGGTGAGTGTCATCAGTGCCGACAGCCTCCTAGTCTCCACAACTCCTGCTCGGTCCAACTCGACTTGACTCCTCTCCTGAAAACATTTGACCTGTAGAGGATTCAAAGAGGGAGGCGAGCTGGAAACCATGAGCCACCTGAGTCCAGGGTAGGTGCAGTTTCATCTTCTAATCGGTTGGGTTTATTATTGAATGAAACATTTGAATAAAAACTGTATTAATAGTCTCGTGTACGGTGTTGTCGACCAGCGGTGTCTCCACCGGCTGGTAATGGTCTAGATTCTTTGTTTGATGAGTTTTTCACTCATATTTTAACCAAGAAATTGAATATAGAACTACTTTTAACGGACTCCGTCCAAACCTATGCTAATGCTAAAGTTAAGCTAGTCGGCCCTTGAGACGTGAAGCCCAAACACTCTGAGCACGTTGCACAAGTGACACTGTGCTGTTGTGGTTTCAGTGGCCAGCAACCGTCTCTGCTGAGGCATAGCTGACGACTTGTAGTTGACTGTATCCACAGGACGCTGCCTTCAGGCTCTACCACTGTACTCCATCAGAGATCCCGAGTACTCACAGCAACAGATGACCCTGAACACAACCCGATGAGAAAAGACCAAGCAAAGATGGAGATGGATGACAACAGCTTTTGTCAAAGAAGTGTAGAGATCCTATCACTCGTGTGAAAATATAAAATCCTCAACGGACATTTAGTCTGTTGCCAGTGATGGAATGAAGCTCAGTACTGTACCCATGTGCAGCTTTTAAGTTTGAATAAATTCCATTTGATGATGAACTTTGGTTAACCTTCTGCCAATGCCACATTTTTAGGCGGGCAAACTAAAAACGAATTAAAGGTGTTAACTGTAAACCAACAATGGCACACAAAAAAAGATAGGACACATCAACAAAAATATTTCTGTGCCTCCTCACAGCATCGCTGGATCAGAGGAAGTCATGTATTAAATGATAGTTGACAGTTGAACTACCACCAGGGACAAGTCAGACAGCGACACAAAGAGGAGGCAGACGGGGTTAAGTGTGCCATCCCCTCTAACTCCTCGGTGTAATCAGACACCGGTAACGGACCCTGCAGTTGTAGGATCCCCTCATCCCGTACACAAATGTTGGAGGAAATCAAATCTGTGTTGTGGGAAAAAAAAAAAAAGCTGCCTTCAGACGGACCAGACTGTAGGAGAACTGATGTCTCATTAATGAGGGCGACAAACAACTGCCAATAAAACAAACGTTGTGTTTTGTGTCCCACTGAAACCGTTTGATTAAGATTCTGGTTTGTGTGTCAGCTGTGATCAAGAACGTTGTCAACCAAGAACAATGTGTAAAGTTTTCCGTGAAGTGAAACCTTGATTGAATTCAGCGCCTCTGTGTTTTTATTGGTTGTTGTTTCTGCAGACTTATTGCAGCCTACAACAGTCTGACCGACAAACACCTCGCTGGATACTTCAGCAACACTCGGATCAGAAGACACTTGCACAGAGCAGGACTGGTACGTCAAAACAGTCCTGATGATGATGATGATGATGATGATGATGATGATGATGATGATGATAATGATGATGATAGTATGATAGTGACCAATGGCTCCAAACGTGGTCTTGAACTTGAACCCTCAGCGGAACGTCTATACAGATATAATTTTGCCAAAGCACAGTGTGAATACTGACTTTAACTTACAGCATGCTAAGAACATTGTTAAGTGAACCGTGTTTAAACTTTCACCAATAGCTACAGGGAAGTTTCATTTATCTGGCTTCACGTTGTAGTCATACACACAAAAAAAAAAACTACTGTTGATGTTTGAAAAACAAAAATTATTATCGGTCCTCAAATTAATTGAAGACTGCTTAGACTTTTGTTTTCTTCAGATCACCAGGAGTGGCCGTATTGTTCCAGACAAAGAGTACAGACACAAGCTGTTCCAGAGAACCCACCAGAGACATGTTCGAGAATGCCTGGCCCAGGCCATCTTCCACAAGGTGCTGGAGATGGAGGTGGGGTGAACACAGTGTACCAGAAACAAAAAACAAAAAAAACTGTAGGCTAATCAGTGCTTCTTCCTGCATAATAAACGATACCAATTAACTATGTGCCCCTCCCATGCAGCGTCTCCATCAAATTGAGATCAAAAAGAAGCTGGAGGAGTTTGGGAGGAGGGAAAGAGTGCACAAGATCAAGGTACAATCATTTACATTTACACATTGCTTCGGCGCCCGATTTCATAAACTAATGACTCTTAAATGATATGACACAAAAACTGTTTACAACTCCAGCATATGTTAGTGAGAGTTCATTAGCAAATTGTTAATCTGTTTGGGGTTTTTTAAAGCCATTTTTAAGTCTCTCAGGATCCAATCTGGAGTCATCTGTTTTTGAAAAGAGAAATTATACAATTTAGTGACGTAAATAATTTTTGAACAAATGTAATTTTAATTCAACAAAGGTTTTTACAAATATGTACAGTGTAATAGCAAATGGTCTTGTTTGAAAGGTGGATCGCTCTCGAAGGTACGAAGAAGACATCATCCGCACCATGTCTCCACGCCCACCCACGGGTGTCAGGGGAACCCGCAAACAGCACACTGGGCCAGAGGGGGAGCACTCCGAGTCTTCAGAGTCTGTAAGTCAAAATGTCTGCTAATAATAATATATTTTTTAATTTTTTAAAGAGCAGAACATTTTAAAGTCTAGATTAGTAGTAAAAATGTTATGTGCCCCGGACACTGGTTGCCGGAGCAACTGGTTACCTTTGAGCTGAGCCAAGTGGCTGCTGGCTCCAGCACAGATATGAGAGTGGTGATCAGTCTTCTCATCTAACTCCCAGCAAAAAAAGTGGATGAGTGTATTTCCCCAAAATGTTGAACTATTGCTTCAATTGCACTGTAAAGACGCATCATTGCTCTGAGCTGTGCTTTAAAAAATTAGATCAACTCAGATGATCGTGTTTGATGGACAGAGAGAACGGCTCACACCACTGGTAAAAAAAAAAAAAATCACTCAAACTCAGTCACAGTCAAGTTCAACAAATTCTTTCATGTGGTGACTGTCTGTGTGATGTAAATCATTATATGTGCACGCTGGTAGTTGCCATGTTGACACTGGCACTCAAGAATGAAGCGCAGTCTCGACTGCTGTTTGCTCTGTTCGCAGTCAAGAGTGTTTAAAATTGAAGCAGAGGGATTAGATTCATGTTATCTTTGAACATGAAAAAAATGCAGATGTTAATGCCAAAATGAATAGAGCCAGCAATCCTTAATCTCTGTGTTTACTCTGTGACATTTCTCTCTTCTTCTTCTTGCGTTTCTTCAGCTGAATGGGTTACGGCTCATAGCAGTCCGGTTTGTTTTCGATATATCTGCATTTTAAGACATGAATGTTTTTAATCCACCGCTAGTTTATGGCGAGCAAATCCTCTGGAGTCTCTCCCGTGTTCATAATACATCCATTGCAACTTCAGTGTTGGTCAAGCTTGTCCTGCAGAAGCAACAAAAAAACATCACAACTGATGAGGACTATGTCTCGATGAGAGAGATGATGGAAAAGTTATTTTTGTTATTTTATGTGGAAAACGTTGTGTCCTCCACAGAGGGGTTAGGGTTAACTAAGTCTACCATTCATACACATTGGGCGACACTTAAATGATGAAATGCTGACATCGAAGTCTCCATGGTGATCCGTAGATTGTGGTTTTAATTAGCAGAATGCTGAGAGTGTTTGTTTCCTGTTTGCTTGTAGCTGGGATCGTCTCGACCCAACACGGCTCCAGGAAAGATGCAGAGGCCTGTGCGTCTAAAGCCGATCCACAGTTCCAGCACCACAGCTCCACTCAGACGCAGCTCCCCTTACAGACTCCTCGAGTCCACCAACGAGAACGACCAGCTGCTCAACTGCACCGTGAGGCCATCCCACAAAATGCAATTTATTTTAAGTTCGATATTTCCATCCTTTTTTTAAATCTACTCGGTAATATGGTTTGGAAAGTACCTTTCAGCGATGCAGAACTTCAATTATAAAACTCTTGACTGTATTATACTGTATATTAGAAGATTTGGCTAAAAGCATTCAAATTTAAATCTATGTCTTGAATAGCCACCCATCAGCTCTGAGAAGACAGTATTTTCACTAAAGTGACTTCATTAACTTCCCTCCCAGATGGACAAGTCCCGGAGACGTTTGACCACAACCACAACGGAGACCTCCAATGGCATCTCGCCCTACTGCCTCCCAGTCATCAACAATTTTGTCACCCCAGTGCCTCCAGCCACAAAGAGAAAAGAGAGGGGGGTAAAGGTCACTCCCAGCGCCACGCTCAGAGGTCGCAGACTGCGCCCCACCACCGCCACCTGTGGAGCAGCCGACGTCAGTGAGGTCTATATCTCTCTTTATGTTTACCCGGGCGACAAAACTTTCCACCACAAACTCACAAGCTGCAGCCTCTTTGGAGCCTCTTTAACTAGTTGATCAGGACTAAATGTCAGCAGCAAGACAAAACTACAAAGTAAAAGTAATGCACTGATATGTTAAAGTCATTTTCATTACATTTTTCACTATAAAGACTCAGTAAATTCATCTAAACCTACTTGCATAAAGCAGTCATTGTCATTTCCTAAACCGCTTTAAATTGATATTACTTTCCAGGACCCCGCCATGCCGAGGAGCTCTGTGCACCAGAGCAGGGTGTGTCTGAACATGGTGTTCTTTGGCAAAACTGTTCATCTCTCCCATGACCTGATCGACATGAGGGACGAGGTGAAAGTGTTTCAGCAGCACTGTGGAGGAGAGAACCTGTGTGTGTACAAAGGCAAACTCCTTGAGGGAGGTCAGTGTGGCGATATGAGATTGTGTTTGTTAGATTTGAGTATGTGTGTACATTAAGGGACCTGCAGAGACAACGACAACGTCAAAGATTTAATTACTGGCTTTCATCTACATCCTTAATCTTTCAGAAACGTTTCAGTTCTTTTCACGGCGACACAGAGGCTTCCCCTTCAGTTTGACCTTCTTCCTGAACGGGCTGCAGGTGGAGCGACTGAGCTCCTGCTGCGAGTTCAAACACAGGAAAGGCCCCAGACTTGGCGGCAGGCACGGACACTTTGGCTTCTTCAGCGTAGAGGGGGCCTCACCCTGCTACAAGTAAGGTGTCCTTTAAATGCCCATTGTGTCTACGACAAAAGAAACAAAACTGAAGTGCTGAAATGGCAATAAAAAGCAGAATGTATGACTTCCAGTTCAGCTTAAATTTACATTTTGCGGAGAACAGTTATTTGTCTTGATTGACCCTATACTCTCAGGACGAAACCATCGGCAGCACAGCCAACGTTCACTAATGAACATCTTATGTGTTGTTTGTGTTTTAATCAGTACAATACACATGTCGCTAGTCAGATTTTTCTGCCCTTGGATGAAGCCAGGCTTGATGTTTCCAATGGTTTTTTGAACTAAGCTAACTATCTCTGTCCTTCAAACAGCTGTATTTTAAATTTAATATTAACAATTGCTCAAATGACGTCTTGTGGTGGAAAGGGATCAGTTGTAGCAAACAAGTATCATGCATCTTTGCAGTTTCCCTCACGTCCACACGGGGTTTTAGCTCCTTTCAACCTATTGTTTTGGTTCTATGGCCCACAACTTTACTGTTTTCTGTGTTGATGGAGACCATAGAAGAGCTAAAAAGAGAGTGAATATTTTTGATCAGATGGCCACAAACAGGGGTCCAGTGAAAGTGAAATGTAGTTGCTCGGTTTGCTCACAACTTCACCACAATACCCAATGATTGTTTGACCGTGGAGGAGTGTTGACGTATTATTGACAGTTATTTTCGGTTTAATGGAGAGTGGAGTCTATCTTCTCATCTGAGAGTCAGCAAAAAAGGTGAATAGGCGTATTATACTTTATGAAATTTCTTTTAGGTGCATCATAGCAATGGGATTGGACAAAAAACCCACACCACCACCAAAGAGGGTGAAAGATGAGGGGGGAGGAGGAGGAGAGGAGTCGGTCACCAGCCCAAAGGATGGTCCTGAGATGGAAACAGGACAGACTGGAGAGGATGCCGTCTCCCACTCGGACTGTAAAACAAGTCAGCCACAGGACATGAAGACTCAAGTCAAACAACCAACGTCCACCGAGGAGGACAAAGTCAAAGATGGTATAAGGACTGAAACGTCTGAGCAAATAAAGCATGACTGCAATCAGAAATTTTATATATGTATATATATATTTTTATATTTTATTTTTATATACCACTTATCTCAATAAATGTTACTCTGTCTTCACTCAGATTATGAAGAAGATTTTGAAGCAGACGACGAGGGCCCCGCTGAAGAGACAAAAGACAAATCCCCTTCTCCATCCAGTGAAAGCGAGATGCAGGTTAAAGAGAGAGAAACCTCGGAGACTGAAGACGACGAGAAGGATGGTGGGTGAAAATGTTTTCCAAGTAATGCATGAGAGTAAAATAGTATTTTTATTATTAAAAAAAAAAACTTTTTTATTTCTCTACTTAGAAATTAATCAGACCTTGCATTCACTTACATTGGAAGTGTGGAGAATGAATATTCTTTTAAATCTTTTTTGCGCAGACGACATAATGTCCCGTTCAGGCTCCAGCTGTTCAGGCAGCGACCGGGAGGCGAGCGATGCCGAAGCCACAAAAGACTCCAGAGAGGACGAGAAAGCAGAGCAACCCGAAGAGGTTAATCACGAAGAAAGCGTCGCTTCGCCACAAGAGGAAGATGAACGGTATCCAGGAGAAGCAGCTGCCGCCGAGGCCGAGTGCGGCGTGGCTAAAGACCCAGACTTACCAGTCAGTGCAGGGGACAGCACAGAGATTGACATGTGTGACACCAGCGTCCCCTCAGGTCAGGAGCACAAACAGAGCGACGACACCTCGGGAGAGAAAGACGCTGAGGAAACAGTGTGTGAGGGCGAACAGGAGGAACAGGAACAGGAGAGGGGTGAGTAGAAACCAACAGGTAGAACTGTGGAGCTTTCACCTGAGTGAGGAATGGATCGGTCCATCTCGTATGGAGGTTTTTCCACTATTATCACAACCAGGGTTGTGGTCAAGACGACTTTATGAGTCCAAGTCATTGTAATGAGCAGATGTGTATCATAGTATTATAGCATACAGACAATTATTGTCACAGCACTTATCACTTTGTGATATTTAAATTGTCCTGATATTGTTGTTACATTTTAATAGTGGAAAAATTACTTGTTTTCCTGTGTGTAATGCTTTTTTTTTTGTCTGATACATTAATGTCAAAGATCAATTTTATTCAAAAATTTTTTAAGGATGTTTTGATATTAACAACAAAGTCTCACATAACCATATTTTGATTGTATTTCACGAATGTTTGGCTCAGAGAAAAAGCTTTGTTAAACCCACGTTTTTTTGCAGTTGACTGCTGCACTATACAGTTTGGGTGAAGATTAAAATGTCATGAAAAAATTAAATGATTCAAAGTAGAGCAGCAAACAAAGGGGAAGCTCCTCAGGAGGCGAGAGTGCAATCAGAAACAGAGGAGGAAGCTGCCACTAATGTAAAAATACATGTATTTACATACTGTAAACAAAAAGCACAAAATGTGCAGCTGTGAAGAGCTACTGATTATTCAAACCCAAACAAATATAAGCAGCGTCCTTCCTACTATTTCTTATTTCCTGTAAATGTTCAACTTGCACAAATTCACAAATACACACATTTTTTCATTAATGAAATAGTATTGTAGTTGGTCTTCCACAGACAAACTTATTTCCACATTCAAAATGTCTCCTGGCATCAGTGCCAAAGTGAAGTGATTTTCTTTATTTCTTATTGCACCTTGTTTCCCTTTTTGTGTTGTGTTCTGCATCATGGTTTTGTGTTGTTGTTTTTTTCCTTCTGTGGAACTTATTTATAATTTTGCATGTTGTGTTGCTCCCTTATGTTTGTACCTGTGAAGATTAAAGATAGTTTTTTTTGTTGTTGTTCATGACTGTATGTTCCTTCATTGGCTCCGTCCTTTCATTTTATTTGCATTGTACAAACACAGTGTCACTCTTTTTAACATTTGAACATCATTTGTCACCATGAGTCACTCACAAATTAAGTTCATAACATTGCATGTGCTCCGTCTCTCTTTCTTTCCCAAGCTAAATCTGTGCAGGAGAAGCTGGCAGAAGCAATACTGAAGGAGTCCCAGCGCAGCTCTGAGCCCGAACTGAGCGACACCAGCACCGAGGAGGACGAGGAGGCCACAGATAAAGGCCACGGACAGAATGACAATGGTACAAGTTTTTCTATTTCATTAAAAATGATTTTGCAAGCTACACCACTCCTTAGTTAAGATAAATTTCTCCTAACAACTTCTCACTTGTTTTACAGATGTTGTTCCAGAGCAGCAACAAACCTCAGTGGAGGAGACGAAATGTGAGGAAAGTGTTGGTGAACTGCATCAGGAAGAAACATCTGAGCCAAAACAACAGGAGGATGAAACTGAAAGAGAGTCTCATGAGAACAGCGATAGCCCTAAAGATGAAATAGATGAAGATGACGGAATGCCTGCCTCAGAAGAAGAAAAACACAAGTCACAAGACACTGGTGCAGCCCTACATCCCGAGTCTGAAGAGAACAAAACTTCAGAATCTCTGGAAGATGCAGGAGCTAAATGCTCTGATCCCGACGGCGCACCAAAAGATGTAGAAAATGAGGAGAAAACTGCAGAGGTAGAGGAGGCTGACTCACAGCCCGACGAGACGGAGCGAGGGGCGAAGAGCAGTGAGGCGGATGAATCATCAGTAGCAGAGCCGGATAAAAAGACAGATGAGACACCAGTGTCAGATAATGCAGAGGCGATGACAGCGAGCACGACAATGGAGATGGAAGCAGAGCCCCCAGAGGAGCGAGAGGCCCTCAGCTGTGAAGAGGCACCTGTAACTGACACAGAGGAGAGGCAGCGGGGAGACAGCACAGACACGACGGCAGCATCACAACCAGAAGTCACAGCAGAGAATTCAAGCAGCTCGCTGGAGGGCAGCGCGGACACCACGGTGGAAAAAACAGCAGATATGAGCGAGGACAATGCAAAGGATGAGGGCAGTGAAGATGGTATTAGAGAGGAGGAGGCAGAGGAAGCGTCAGCTTCAACAAAAACAAGTAAAGATGGCAATCAACAAGAAGGAGTAGGAGAAGAGAGGAGAGAAGAATCTGTGGAAATAAATGATGAGGTAGAGAGGGAGAAATGTGCAGAGAAAAGAAAGGAGGCAGAAAACCAAACAGACCCAGATGAAACACCAGAAGAAGAAAATAGTGAGGAAAAGGGAAATAATGAAACAGTTAAACAAGAGGAAGAGGGGGATGATGAAAGAAGGACAGAGGAAATTGTAGAAAATGAGGAAAATGTTGTCAAGGAAACTAAAACAGAGTCGATCGCTGCAAGACAGACAAACGAAGAGCCAGCTGAGAAAACCCTCGACGAAGAAGACAAAGTTGCGCGTGAAGAGAAAGCTGCAAAAGATGAGGATAGTGAAAGTGTTGAGGATAAAAATGATGAGAAAGAATCTGAAGCAAAGGAAGCCATGAATGGCAAAACAAATGAAGGTGAGGAAATAAACGAGACAAAGGCAGATGCAGATGAAGAAAAGGGCGAGGGAGCAGGAAAAGACGACAACAAAGATGAACAAAGTGAATCTGAGAAAAATAAAGATGACAAAGAATATGAAGAGATAAAAACTATTACTTCTAAGACTGAAGAGGCAGAAAAAGAATCTGAGGTTACTGAAGAATCTGAGAAAATGACTGATGGTGAGAATACATCTAATAAAAATACAATTGAGTCAGAGGACGTCGGTTACGGTGAAGCAGCAGATGAAACTAAAACTGAGGAGATGTTAAACAATGTGGAGGAGTCTGAAGATGCTGGGAAAGACACTGAAGGAACTAGTAGCAACAGTAAAATGCGAGAAATTGATGCAGAGAATGGGGAGATTTCAACTGGAGCAGAGAGAGAAAGTCATGATGATGAGGTGGAGGCTTCAGTTGAGGACAAGAACGATGTGAAGACAACAGAGCACGTCGAAGACGAAGGAAAAACAGAGGCGGGACCGACTGAAGATGACAGTACAGAGGTAAAAGAAGAAGAGTCTGGAGATGATACTGGAAAACATGATAATGATGATGTGGATCGGGCCCCTGAGACAGATGTGGCAGAATGTGAAGCGAAGCAAGACGACGACCACAGTGGTGAAAAACATGATGAATCTGCTCAAAGGGTTTCTGAGCAAGACATAGAAGAGATACTTGAGACAGAGATAACGGAGGAATCTAAACCAGACGACCTAAATACATGCAGAGAGGACGGTGAGGAAAGAAAACATGATGAAAATTGCAACAAACCCAACATCAACAACGAAAACCGAGATTCTGACTCAACCCAAAATAGCGATAAAATTATCGACAAAGTGATAATGGCTTCTTCATCCGATCAGGCGCAGTCGTCGACGCCGACAGATTTCGGTTTAGGGGGTACGTCTCAAAAGCTAGACGAGTCCACTGCAACCTCTGATGACAATGCTGCCGCCGATGGAGAAAACGGGAGAGTAGACACGGAGGAGGCGAGCAAGGCCTCGGAGGAAGGAGAGAGTGTGCTGCTCAAACCTCGAGCACAGAACGACGAGGCGTCCGACGCAGAGGAGAGCGTCGCGCAGGTCAAAGGAACTCCGGAGGCCCTGGCAGCAGAAGACAACACGGACCTGGTCACTAACTGGGTGGCCGTGCATCAAATGTCAAAGTATTTCGAGACGTTCGTTGAACCTTTAGAAGACCTGAAGCAAGAGACTCCACGCACTGAAGTGTCCCGCTCCAGTAAAGAAGAAGAGGCAAAATCATCGGAGCTGCTGAGATTGGAGAGTCCACTTAAGGTGGCGAAGATGTCCCAAAATGAGCAAATGCAAAAAGATGAAAGTGAGAAAATGGCCGCAGAGTCCGGCCTTGGGAACAGACACTCTGAAGATGGACCTCATGAGAACGACGCTGCCAAAGACGCACTCCAAGAGAAGGAGGAGACTGAGGTGGAGGACTTCATACTGCAAACAAACACGGAAGACAACGATGAAGAGTCTACACACGGGCGAAGACAAGGAAGCCAGGGATCTGTCGAGGAAGACAAGGTCAAAGGAGGACAAACGCAGGGTGACATTTCCAAAACTGAAATGGAAAGTGTTGCAGGTACTCGTCTTTCTGTGGTCAGTGGGAAACCTGAGAGTGTGAAAGAGAAACTTCGTGAAGCGTCTGGCGATGAGAAACAAACCGCAAATGAAGAGACAGAGAATCTTTTACCTCCGTCCAAAACAGAAGAGCATGACGAGCGTCCGGCGAGTCCAGGTGGACCGAAGGGCACGGAGGAGCAGCGTGGGGAAACAGACGAACACAGTCGAGAAGTTACAGAAATAACTGACTTCACTACGTCTGAAGATGGAAGCCAAGCGGAGTCCCACAGCGGAGGGATCCGACCCCAACCGTCCGCTGGCAGCGTCGGCGGAGAGAGAAGAGACGTGCAGTTGATCCAGGACATCAAACACACTCTCAGCAAAGACAGGCTGAGCTCGTTGTCAGTGGACCATGAGACAACGTTTGGCCGCAGTTCATATCCGTTGCTGTCTGCTGCGAGGACGGAGAGTTGACTCCTCAGGACATCGAGGTACGGTGACACTTCAAAAAGGAGATAGAACTGAAAGCAATACTGTTCCTTAATTATTCTTAAAAACTTCCAGAAACACAAGAGAAAGAAACCCTTTGTGCAAGTGTTCAGACAATCGGATGGTATTGAAAATTGAAGGTTTCATGTGACGGTTAAAGTCCCAGTGTGTCATTTTCTGGCGGCATCTGGTGGTAAAGTTGCAAACTGCAACCAACTGAGAACCCGACAGGGGACACTTTATGGTGGAACACCGCTGATTCCATTTCAGGTTTAATTAATTCAAAGTTGATGAAAAACCATCGGTTCTTTGTTGCAGGTGATTATACATATATTAACACACAGTTATCGACAATATATTCAGTTTCTGTGAATAATTTATTTGAATTATTACACTGTAGCTTTAATGAAGCGGTGATCGCTCAACGTGAATTCAAGATGACTTTAGCCGTCGAGCGTCTTGTGGTTACTGTGGTTTGAAAATGTTTATAATGGACCATCTCCGCCTACTGTTTGTGACAAAGAGGCGTAGTTTTTACGCTATCAAATGCAGCATGCGATTGCCTATTACCTGGAAACAGATACTCCTCCACTCACGTTCACAGATGACTGAATTATTCATCGTTGTTGGACTCCCACAGTCGCGTTGGCCCTAGTTCACTTTATATTTCCACTGACTGGGCACATGCATGGTTTTAAAGCACTTCCTTTCATTGCTCTGTGTTGATGACAATCTTTAACGTAATTATTTGAATTAGTTTAGGTGAGCAGAACAGCCAGGGAGCCTTTGCTAAATCAACAGGGTTCATTTAATCCTCGCTGTTGGATTGTAGATTAGTTAAATGAAGCTGATAACATTGTGAAATTTCAAACATAAACACTGGTTTGTGTCATCGTTGCTGCTAATACTACCTCTTTTTCTAAAAGCTATACTTACAATTCATCTATACTGCCTTGTCACCAGATTTAGCGTATGTTTGTGGGGCTTCATTTTTTTTCATCTGATATCTGTAATCTTCAATAAATACAAATGAAAAGTGACCTGCTTTCTTTTATGAACTGTTTGCACATTTAAAGTCCTGATCATTGCATAATATACTCACTGGTTACAAAAACGTGTACAAACCACGTACACAAACACAAAATATTATTTACAGTATCTAGAAGCATCAAGTAAATATTAGAAAGAAAAAAATAAAAGAATAAATGTATCAAATAAAACTAACACAAGGAGTTGGGAAGAGGATGCTATGATTTCACAAATAATCGATCCTAAAACAGTTAAGTTAGCAAATTAGTCAGCGACATCCATTACAATTCTCCTAAAAAAATGAATTCTCAAACATATTGATGAAGGTCTAAAATCATCGGGGTCACAATAAAGAGCGCTGGGTGTCAGTTACTGTCCTCGAAGCTGCCGCTGCTGCTGTAGGAAGAGCAGAATCTCATGGTGCTCATGGGGTCGGACACGTACCCTGAAAGACAGACATCATCAGAGTTTCATGTGTGAATAACAATGTGACAAGAACACTATTAGGACTATTTGTAATTAAAAGATGGAGCTGGTGATATTCAGATTTCTTTTCCTGAACTAACCAAAGCCTGATATCTCTCGTTTCTCTGAGCCCTCGAGCTCCATTATCGTCCAGAAACTATTAAAAATGCATCACGTCCCTTCATTACTAGGAACGTAGGAACTGATGTTTATTTTGGGCTGACACAGCCTTTGCCATAAATATTAACTTGAGCAACAAATGTTTATTAATCCACTTCTGAAAATAGTCCCCAACAAATAACATGATTTCCTTCTGACTGAGTAGCGTTTTTCGAACAACTACTGGGCCCAGCTGCTTTATATGACAGTCTGTTAACTTCCAAAAACAAAGGGACTGTCACTACAAAGAAAAGTAAAGTACACGTTCTCTGCTCACAAACCATTTCGATCGATGGGAGGGAACTGCATATTCCTTCTCATGTCCTCCAGTGAAAGGCCTCCGGATGCTCGCCGTTGCTCGCTGAAAAATGAAAAATGAAATCAACCTCCAGCCCTGAGGCCTGAATATGTGCTGCTTTGTTTACCTGGAGAGGGACAGATGAGAAGGAGCTCGATACAAGTGGCTGAAATACAATCTCCAATGTCCGACCTAATAAAAGGCCGCTCTCACTTTCTCCGCAGGAGTGCTGCATATACAAAATTCATTACGGGTTTGACACGTAGGTTTGCACTTTGATCGTGGGACTTGATCTTGGCTGAACTGAATATTAGAACCTTTAAAGGAGTAGCCATGAAATGACTGACAAGCCAATGTCACATCACAATAACCCCACCTCCTGTTGCTGGACTCAGAGTGACTGTAACCACACACTACACTACACTACACACACACACACACACACACACACACACTACAGGCGTCTAACACAAGCCTCCCTCCTCACTCAGAATGCCATGCATGTTTTATCGCAGTTGCTTTCCTTTGTTTCCTGTTTGGTATCTGAGCAACTCCACTCCTCTCTTCTGTTGCCGTCACTGGTCTGCATGTTGCAGCCACTACATTAGTTCAGACTAAGTTCTTTCTACAAGCCCAGACAAGAGGTTTGTGCAATTCTCGTGAGCAAGAGTCCTTAGCAAGAGAAAAGCCTTGAAGCCTTAACTGTAAAGCCAATAAATAATCATTTAAAGAGATTTGAACAGGGAGGGAGAGGTTGTACATTAATGAGTAGCAGATCAGTGCATCCAGCCGCACACAGATAATATCACTGATTGTATATTAAGCTTGTGGAAATTCAGCTGTAAGTTTCAGAATTTCTAAACTTGAGCTGATCGCTTGATTGAGTATTCGTCTGGCACAATATCTCATCGTTTGAAAAGTATCCGTCAGAGCTTTGGTTACATTAGTTTGAGAAAAAAGTAATTAAAAAAATTGGCCATATAGAGTTGGGGAGGGCTTCCCTTCTTGTGTTCACAACATTTGTTCATGGTCAAATATCACCAAAATTATCCAGCGTAATTATATTCCAAATAATTGTAAGGTAAGAAAATGGGATGTATGATTCAGTATCATGGATCTACAACGTGAAGCTCGAACAGTTAATGAAGTTTTGAAATTCACAAGAGTTCGTACGTGCTGCTTGATTTGATAATGTCAATTTCAATTTTTAAATGGTTCAGATTTTAATCTGAAAGACACAAATTATCAGGATGACACTGATATACAGGCATGCGAATGCTGTATGGCATTAACTACATTTTGGTTATGTTCCATATGAATATATAAACTACTTTCAATCAGAAGAAAGTTTTGATCTTTTTTTTGCCCAACATCTAACAGCAGGTTATCAAAGATTTACGCAAACAACAGAAACTGAATAAAACCCAGACTTAACTATATGACCAAATAGCTGTGTGTGTGTGTGTGTGTGTGTGTGTGTGTGTGTGTGAACATTGCCATTGTGAAGTCCATTACTTTAACCTTCTCCACCTTCTCTTGTCTGAGGACGTCCTTCACTTCTCTTACCTCTGAGTCCAGCAGGCATAGGCGCGAGTGTTGAGAGCGTACTCGAGCTCAAAGCGAGAACGCAGGGCGGCCACGTGGCTCCGGCCAGGTCCTCCTCGTGCCAGCAGGCAGTCGGAGGAGGAGCAGGGCGACAGGGACCCGCTGCTGTTACTGGAGGCCGGAGACATCAGCTGTGACAGGAACACAAACACTCAGCAGAAATATCATGAGAAAGTTTCTTTGTTGCAGCATGAGTGTTGTGCACTATAGTGTTACAGGTGCTGACACTTGAGGATAGGTGTGATGTTATTTACCTCAACATTGCACAAGCATTCCTCCAGACTGGAAACCACTTCAGAGAACTCAGGTCTGTCCTGGAGCAGAAAAATCAAACTTTCCATTTTGTTGTTTTTTACTATCAAATGGAGCAGGTGTAACCCAAAGCAGACACACACACACACACACACACACACACACACACACACACACACACACACACACACACACACACACCTGTTTTCTCTAACCTGTGTATTCTGCTTTTTTTAGTCCACCCACACATGAAGCAAAGGTGAATTGTGCTTCAGAAGCAGTCCTTAGATCTCTCTCCTCACAATAAAAGAACAAACAGTGCCACGCCAGAGCTGCTGTATTATACATCAACATCCCTGAAAATGCAATCTCAAATGACATGGCTGGGACCGAATAAAAGTGTTCAAATCTGAAAGAAAGTCTCTCAGCCTTTAAGAAAAGACATTTTCACTGTACAAGTCCTGTAAACACAGTGCAGCGTGTCCTGCTTCTAGTCCCCCATGGGAGATGTTGTACTGTACAGGTGAGGCGGCATGAGAATTGTGCGTACGTGCGACCTTGCGAGGGCTCATTACAATCACACTCTGTGACGGGGCAGACGTGTCCACCGACAGGCAACTGCGTGTCAGCCTTGAGTGGCAAACAGGAAGGAAGTGGACCACAGAGGGAGAAATATGCCAACATGCCGGGCCGTGTAATAACGTGTCTAAATGAGGTAGAGACACGGTAGGATAATTATGAACATCCCAGCACCAAGGGAGGCCTATCAAGGTCATATGTGCTCAAACAGTGCTTAAATATGAACAACGGTGCGTTAATGTATCATGTGGGGATACACGAGTTCCACTCGTTACTGCGGCACATAGCAGCAGACTCATTTGTCTATTATTTCCTTCTCAGAGCTTCAGTATGTCTTCACGGTTGATGAACATAGAAGTGTATAAAGTGTTGTGCATATATGGGTCAAGTTCCTGATGATCAAGGTTCGAGAGGTTGAATCAGATCGTTTACCTCTGGACTCGCGTTCCAGCCTCTCATCAGAAGAGCAGAGATGGGTTTGGGGATGGAGTAGCCAATCGGAGGCCGGACGTGATGGTAGGCCATGTCTGCTGCTGCAGCGGCTGAAGGGCAGGAGAACATTTTAGATTTTGTTTTAAAATGATATGATATTGACTGACTATGTGTCACAATATATGTTATAGCTCCGGAGATGTTATCGTCAGTCTGTCAGTTGGTCTCTTAAACACCTCAGCATGTATGAAATTTATTATCATTAAATTTTGTTGAGAAATCCATGGTCTGCAGAAGATCTTATCCTTCTTGTGATTCTTACTTTTCCTCTATGCTTGTTGTCCTGAGTGGAAAGCCTCAACTACCATTGGATGGATTGCCATGAAATTTAGTTCACCCACTTCCCCGCAGCTAGATTGACTCGGTAACTTTGGTGATCCCTGACCTTTATGTCTAGTCACCATCAGGTCAAAATGTTGATATGTCAGGTCCTTTGGTTTAAGACATGGTGGTGAACACCAAACCTTTTACCTGCTGCATCCACCGAATTCTGGAGTTCAGGGTATTGGTTGCGACGGTGTGTTTCTGCAGGGAAATGGCTCCCCCGTGTTTATTTTTGAGGCCTCTAGTGGTGTTTCCCCCCTCAGGTCGTGCTCTGCTGTGCACACTTAGCGTCACCGTTAAAGCCCGTGACTGGATCAAAATTACCAGGTTTCAAGTGAGCAAAGGGAATCTCTCCGGTAAGCAGCTCCCACAGACAGAGGGCGTAGCTGAACATGTCCGCCTTCACCGAGTAGCGCGTGCACTGGGTGAACACCTCTGGAGCCATCCATCTCAGGTTCTGGGCGCACGCACGCACGCACACACACACAGACACACACACACACACACACACACACACACACACACACACACAGACACACACACACACAGAGTAAAGGCAATTAGAGGCAAAGCAGTCTGTGTTGTAATGGGAATAATGTTGGTTTGCAGAAAGAGAATAACATTGTGTGATTTGATTTAAGGGCCGTCACAAACCCGCACAGCCACACGTACACAAGCCCAATTACTGACACAGACACTGCATCCCAGCAAGGGCAGGTAGTTCCTCACAACAGGCAGCTCCCGGGAGATGCAACACACTTAACGTCAAACTGCAGCACGAGCACTTTGTGCAGTGATGAGTCAGCATATTGACACAGAATCTGCGTGGAGGCAGTTTTTTTTTTCTCTAGCTGGTGGGTAATTGATGACAGGTGCCAGCAGAAGATCTGCCTTGACTGCCAGCAGAGGAAAAAAGTGCCTTATCCTCCCAAGGAGGATGCAGATGGTGTGAGAGAGTATCTGGCCAAAGAGGGGGAGCAATCTCATTCCAAAAGTTTTTCTGTCTTTCTTTCTTTTCTTTGCATGCTGTCAAATAGGTTAAAAAATATATTAATAAATAACAGGAGAAAGCACTGACCCCCGGCTGCTTGGTCATGTTATCCCCATCTACAGATTGTAGGAATCTAGATTCTGCAGACAAAGAGAAGGACAATACAGTGATTTAAAAAAAATTTAAAAAGTATTTATGTTGTTAAACTCTATAAACACTCTTGGCTGCCAGCATTACACATAACTGACAGAAGTAATTTAGACAAACAAAATAACTTCTTGGAATATTGATAATTTATTTTCAGTACAATATAGAGCCCTGCTAGATGAAAGAATCAAATTGTCACGCAGCCACGCTTACAAACTATAAATAAAGTACACAAAACAACGCTCAGGGGCTTTCTTTATTCTCAGTCTTTGTGAACAGTACGAGCTCGTGGCTTTAAAGCTTCATGAAAGCAAGGCTGTGTAGATTTGTTGATCGGCTGCCAGTGTAGGCACAAAGTGACTGTTACGGACCAAATCTGAAAATGTAATGTTACAGCAGCACAAGTAGAGAAAAGTCATACAGTCAGTCAACTGACTGTATGACTTTTCTCTGAGTAATGTAAAATAATACACCAACATCTATCAAACGTTTGCTAAAAGCAGCTGCTGTAAGTTACTGGTCGTAAGAGACCCAAGTGAGGCTGTAGCAGCAAAACTCAGTCAATTTAATTGAGCTGGTAATTAAATCAATTCCATTAGTTCTTCCTCTTACTAATGTTAGTTATTTGTTCTTTCAAATGGAACATATTGTAATGTGGTAATATTCCACTAGCTGACATAGAGACAAGTTTAAGAGTTTCTCAGCACAGATGTATTAAACAGTAGAGCCAACACTGAATATAGACAATTGTTGAGAAACTTCAAAAAAAAATTACTTCCAATTGCTAACACACAAATTAATTAATATTTTTCAAAGTTATCAATTGTCTAACATGGCAATGCTCAAATGAATGCTGCTCACATATCTCACCTCCAAAATCAGCCACCACGGCGTGTCCGTCCTCGTACAGCAGGATGTTGTGACTGGAAGGAACACACGTAGTATTTGTAACGACAACCGTTATTTCAAACGCCATTCCCCGTCGCCACACGTGTCATTACTCGTGTGGCACCCACCTGTTGAGGTCCCTGTGAATGATGGGCTGGGTGAGGTTGTGCAGGTACTCCATGCCCTTGGCCACGTCGATGGCAATGATGAGCTTGGACTGCAGGTCGATCAGCCTGTCCATTGACACATCATTAAAGCAGCAGACACTTAGCGCCTGGATCAATAGCCCCTACCAATCCCACGCAGCACTTTGCACGGATCAATAGGACAGTCAATAAAGACAGCACCTGTCCCCAGTTAGCGGAACACTTCATCTGGATCAATGAGGATCGTGGCCGATGGTGGGGTGGGGGGAAGCTTCTGAGGATAATCAGACCTGAAACAGTCAGTTGTGTCGTATAAACTTGTGCTTAGAAAAACTCCTCAGGGTAGTTTGACCTCTTTTTACATCTCAGCATCAGGATTAATTCAAAGTGTCAAAGTGTGTGGGGTACCGAGAGTGATCAAATGAACCCTGGGTTTCACCACGCAAATTCAACTTCTTTTAAAGATTAATTTGCTCGTCTAAATAGCAGTTTGACAGTTGAGTCCTTGATCTAAGTCTGCTAAAGCCGATGTGGTATGTTCGACTTCATCTGAAAGGTGTTCTTATTATTTTATTCACCTATTTTATATATATGAAGGAACAGATAAATTACACTCTGAAAAATGTTGGGTTTAGAAACCACCCAATCTGGGTCACTATTGCACTAACCACACGCTGGGGTAATCCAACACAGCTAGATGGGTTGTTTAACACAGCAGGTTTTGTTAAATACTCAGTATTGGTTCATATTACTTTGAATGTTAAGATTGTCGTATATAGGTTGTTAGAATGTTTTGTTAGAATAAAATCTTTACCAGACGCACCCACTCATTCTCTCACGCATCAGTCACACATGGCACAGATGTCAGCAGTGCCATGTGAAATCATAAAACACATATCATACATGCATAAACCATGGACTTTTGAACCAATCAGGTTCAACTCTGCACTTGGTGTAGTAAAGTTCATTACAAGACCAGACCACACTGTCAAAGATGACAACAGAGTTGAGTTAATGTGTGTAAATTAGTTACAATTACAGATTAATTTTATTAGCTTGTGTGTCTCAGTAGTCCTATATTTCATTCACACTTTAATATGCCGTGAGCACCAGTGTGTCATGCACACTTTCCGCACCTCTTCTGCTCGTGCAGGAGCGAGAACAGCGAGCCGCCGGAGATGTACTGGGTGACGATGGCGAACTGGCTGGGGTCGTCCAGACACGCCCCCACGAAATGGATGATACAGGGGTGATTGAGTCGACAGAGGATGGAGACCTCTCTGCAGAACATGTCCACGTCTGACTTGGAGCAGTACGTGTTGGCTCGATAGCTACAGGGGAGAGCGGAGACTGAGTCATTCTGTTCTGTACAGGAGATGTGTGTCAAAATGGCATCTTTATCTTGTGTGTGAAATGGACGAGTACCGTTTTATGGCGACAATTTTGTTCCTACATTTGCCTCTGTAGACTCTCCCAAAGGAGCCTGAGTGTAAGACAGGTGTGATTGTCAATATCACTGTGAGAGATGGAATATTCATTGAACTGAAAACAGAAGCAGAACAGAGTTACCTGATCCAATAATTTCATTAAACTCCAGCTCAGACAGCTGAAGGTGGAAATGCGACGGGAGACTGGCTCTGAGGAGGAGAACCTCTGCTTTCTCTGAAAAGAGAGAGTAGAGTTTGATGAAGCATCAAACCTGGTATAGAGCAAACAGGAAGCTCGCACAGTTTTTAATTCCTTGCCTCTATTTGGGTAAATCTGCACTATGCATATTTGTTCATGCAAATGTTTAAATCAGATAATATTGATATTATATGATCATGGAATAAAGGGTAATGGTGGTACAGTATGGTTTCTTGAGTTTTAGTTACTGATATAATTCCCTTTTAACCCCATATATTTAAGCCTGGGTGTTTATAGGATTTCATCAAAATCTGATTATTTGTTGTTGTTGTTGTTGTTATTATTATTATTATTATTATTATTAGGTGCACCATTATGTCACACAGGTGGACACAGATCTGTTGTTCACACAATCCCAGATTTTACTGCATGGTACGGATATCAGCTTGGTGTTATCATCAGCATCAAAGATCCTTCCCTTGTGTGTGTGCCGTCATGACAGCTGACAGCGATGTGATGTGAAGTGTGGGAAGAGGCTGTCGTGCCTCGCTCCACCTCACTACCTTTAGTCATGCTTTTGATCTTCCCCAATGGAGATGGCACAGAAACGTAGGACCCATCTGGAAGAGAGCCGACGCATACGGGCAGATTAACGGGCGAGCTCGTGAGATTTGTTTCCATATAATAACTCTGAGAAGGGGCGACTCACCCCCTCCTGGCTGGGAGTACTCGTTGCAGGGGGAGTCGTCTGGACGCTTGTAGTGTTTCAGTAAGGTCACGATGGCGTCGTGACCTGGCAAAAAAACAAAAACAGAACGGTAATACCATTTCTTGTTGGTTGTATTCATGACGGGTAAGTTGGTCCTCGTTCCGAGCAAACCTTTTTCATACGCCCACATCAGGCAGGTCTGCTCGTCCTTCTCCCCACTGGACCTGCTCGGGTCACAGGCGACCAGGTTCATGTCTGCCCCGCTGTCCAGCAAGAACTGCACCAGGCGGATGTGGCCGTGGAAACAGGCACTGTGCAGGGCTGAACATGTGACACCATGCACACAGTGAGAATGTCAATTCAGCTTCACACACAAACAGAGGCTTTATTGAAGGATGTGAGGAGTCACCTGTGTGTCCATCTCTGCCCTGATGGTTGATGCTCATAGCATTCTGACTCAACAAGAACTTGACCATGTCCAGGTCTTTTCCGTAGGTGCACCCACTGTTAGACAGACTATTTGTTATCACCTACTCAGCAGGAATCATGCATTTTAACGTCATTAATGAGTGAAGATTTGCCAAATAGCACACACTGGCTGTCTTTGTTCAGTACAAGTAGATAAATAAAGACAGAAAATGCACAATACCTGTGAAGTACTGTCTCACTGAATATGTTCTCCTTTGAAAGACTTTCTGTACCAGAATGTTGAATGATCTCCTTCACTGCTGCAAACTTTCCATTATAGCAGGCCCTGAGGAAACAACATTCAACACAACCCTTCATGTCCACCCCATATCATTGACTGACAACTCACAGGAGGCTACTGACACCGTAAACCATTTACAAGTGCAACGGTGTGTCCCCGTAGATGTTGACGGAGTGAGGCTGCACGTCAAAGTTGCCCTGCAACAGGAAACGCACAATCTCGTGGTGACCGAAACGAGCGCAGAAGTGGAGAGGAATGTGATCTTCGTTGTCCTGTGCATTAACTGGAGAAGGAAGCGGAAAAAACGTTGGAGAAAACTCCCCGATCGTCTCCAAAGACGGAATTTAATTGGCTTTAGAAGTGAATGTACTGAAGTAGTGTCAAGGCTATTTTACAACCAAAGGAAAGTGGAATTTGCATTCAGATGTTGTTTTATTTACAGGTGAATCTTAACTTAAAATGAGAAATAATTTTTGGGGGAGTCTCAGCTCTCACCATTAGCTTTGCTCCCGTCCCCCATCAGCAGTTTGATGATGCTGAGGAAACCCTTGGCGGCGGCCAGGTGCAGCGGCCGGTCGCCCACTTCACCACTCGCATTCACATCTGCCCCAAACTTCAGCAGCAGCTTTGCCAACTGCGACGCAGAGAGAGAGATAGAGACAAGAAATGTATACTGTATATTCATGTGAGAAGATTTTGAACAAATTTGGACTATTGAGTGTATTTCTCTCAATTAAGACTGCAAATGTGGTTAACAGGAGCACTTTACTTTTACTGTATTTCTTTTCTTGTTCTGTGAAGCACTTTGAATTACCTTGGTCTATGAAATGTGCTACATGAATAAAGTTTCCTTGCCTTGCCTTACCCGCTCATGGCCATTGTAGCAAGCAATATGCAGCGGAGTGAAAAACACAGCATCTTGGACATTCACATTAGCCCCATGCTGGAGGAGAATATCTGCCGCCTGGTGGGGGAAAATGGACAGATCATATATGTACAAGAGCAATAAAGGTAAGTAACACTCTTCAGGTGCACTGAAAAAGAAGAAAAACCCGGGTTCAGCTCTCACCTCATGGTGCCCAGCCAATGTCGCCACGTGCAGGGCAGTGAGGGCGCCGTATCCCAGCTGCTGCACATCTGACCCCCCGTGAAGAAGGGCAGTCACCAGCTCAGCGTCGTCCTGCGTGATGGAAACTAAACATGAACACACACCTCAGGCCGTGGGGTTTCAATGTATCACACTAACTCGGACATGTGGCGCTCTGAACCACACTGGATTTGACAGTACTTGTACTCCACCGTGTGGTTGAACACAGAAAACTCTTTATCAGGTGATAAAGCATGAGAAAGACACAGATTACAAATTTGAAATGTATTTTCAAAATCTGAAATCTTCACCTTGTAAGCAGCCAGGTGCAGCGCAGTGAATCCATTCCTGGACAGTCTGGAGGGACGCAGGCCTTTGAGCATCAGGGTGTGGATATGGGCCTTGTTCCCTGTTCGCAAATAAAAAATGGAAAATTCAACGTCAGATCAATAGTGAATGAGGTCAGGATTGTTGGAGCCAAAGAGATTATTTCACTCTAACTTCTTGTATTCAAGCTTTATGTGCAGTATATAAATCTACTGTTTGCTTTTGTGTTGTAAAGACCAGAGGGGTCATCTTCGCACAATAATGCCAGTTGGTCCGTGGTAATCCTTCCTCCCACTGTCAGATTTTGTTGTAGGAGTTATAAATAGACTCCGCTCATGCATACCTCCACATACGCAGCAGAGATGCAGCAGCGACAGCCCCTTCTCCGTTCGGTAGCTCACGTTCACCTTCTGGAAAGCCTCATCAGAGCTGAGCCACAATAAAATCAACATCATTTGGTTGTGAGAAAACTGAAGCCTGACTAAAGCAGAAAAGTAAGCAACCCCAGGAGAATGCAGCTATAAAAAGGCACCAGTGATAAATGAAATTCAGCTTATACAGTTGCATTTAAAAAAATCACCCAAAAGCAAGTTTGAGGTCCACGAGCTCACTGTCTTTGAGCCTGAGGTCATCTTCCAACTTCTCAACGATCACAGAGTACGACTCCCCCACCTTCTTCTTCCACTCGTCTTCACGTCAAAAACATCATCAATAATATATTTCCATTAATAAGCAATATTACCATCTATAAGCAGTAATATCCACAATTTACCTTCCAATATAAAGTGTTTATAAATTGTGTGAATATTTAAAAAAATAAAAAAGCAGTCCTGTGTTAAGAGTCTGTCATGTTGCAGTGTGCCACATCAGAGACAAAAGTTAAACACACACTTCTCGGCTCAGACTTTCTTGTCAGCCCTGAGCAATAAAACACAGACACACACCTCAAAGACACCGAGCCATTACCTGTACACGTCTGCGACGGTCGGGATTTGTAGTTTCCCATTGATTCGGCTCTTCTCTTGTAATATGTGCTGTGCAGTTTGGGGAACAAGAGTAAAGCGGTAACACAATCGCTCACTGTGCCACAATTGCACAGGTCCTGATAAAGGGGGATCAAGGCTGTGGGCTAAAAATAAAGACCTTCAAGTGGAATGCCAAACAACTACGACAACTAATCTCCTTTCCAAATGCAGACGAGTGTGCATCAGTGTCACCCTGTGTGTCTCTGTGTCAATGTAGAGTATAAAACACAGCTTGTGATCAGTGACCTACACTGCCCATCACAGTCTGCAAAATAAGTTTTTTGTATGATGTAAGAGAGTCTGGTTCAAGGATGGGACTTGAAGTACTTTACATGTACTTGCATGATAGTGGGACTAATTTAGTGGTTTCCCAAACTTCTTGTGTTGTGCATTTTTCACAGCAGACATTTGTCATAGCAGGATAAGCAGAAGTGAAACGTTAACGGGGTAATGCAATTAATAATTAGTTTAACCTAAACAAAATGTTTTTTATGAGGCCTGTTTAGAAAGATTAGAGGAGCGTGACCTTTCCCTCACTCTGTTCTAAGACAACGGGCGTGTCTGTGTCGAGCAAGTTCCCTCCACGTCTCAAACTGGTTTCTCCACATCAGCTGGCAGACCTACAGCATGCTGCCATTTTAAATGACTACTCAATTGCCTTAGGGGGGAAAAAACACACACACACCCATGTAAATGAAAAAAAAACTACTATTGTGAATATGGTACAAAACACACGTAATCAAACTTTAATTGTATAACAACTTTCAAACAAATCAAGTGCAAAAGTAGTGGGACTCATTGTCCTTGTTAAAAAAATCATTAGATCCTCAATTTGACAGCATCAAATTTAAAGGTACACTTAGAAACTCCCGCATTCAAATGTCTAAAACCGAACAGATCTGTGTTATATGTTTTGTTGAGTTGTTTACTTACATTTTCCCAAATGTTTCAAGCAATTTTCAAACATAGAGGAATCCATTTTTTTATAATAAAGTGGTTCATCTCATTTGGTCACCTCAACGGCATTATATGCCCTCAGGAGTGTGCATCAGCACTGCAATAGTCTGCCACAGGCAGTCAACATAGACTTTTTAACCAGTTTTCAGCCACTTCTTTTACAAGAAATGTTTCCAATGTTGTTGTTTTTTTAAATATATTTTATCCAGGTGAAAGATTTTAGTCATCTGAGTCCTGTCTCCAAAAAACTGTGTCAGAGAAACACTGATTTTTAACGTGATTCTGCTTTTAGTGTTTTTACCAGCGTCTGTCACCGAGTCTGTTTGTATGTAAAGAAGGAGACCTCCGCGAATGAAAACCTCCTGGACGAACACTGAGGGATTCCTCACCGGGAGAAGCAGACGGGAGAAGCAGACAGCGATGGTGATGATGACAACAATTCCGCTGATCCCACACTGCTTCATGACATCACCAAACTGTCTTTTCTTTCTTTTTTATTGCTTATGATTGAAAAATGCTTAGTGGCAGAAAATAAAATATTGTGCATTTAGCACATTATAACTTAACTTTAACTTTAACTGCTCAGTCTTCTCTGTGTGATGTCATTGTACAGCTCCGTCCTGAACTTCAACATCCCCTCCAGGTTCTTACTCTGTAAACTTTCCTGCATGGACATCAGAATCGTGCCTTTGGGTAAGGCAATTGTGGAACCGTTCAGAACGGCCCGCAGCATCTCCAGAGACAATGAGAATGAGCTCTGTTGATCGGAGCAAACGGGAAACAGACAGGCGTTCCACAAACTACAGCCGGGCAAGTCACCGGAGGACCTCAGGACTTCACTCTCCATCCCCCAGCAGGAGAGACATGTGGCCATGCTGGACCCAAAAAGCTTCAGCTTTTCCATGGAAGCGGGGCCGTCCACGCTGCGCTTCAGGTCGTCGTTGATCCCGAAGGCGACAGTGACAAACCCAACGTGGTCCTGGTGGTTCACACACAGCGAATGCATGAAGACTGCATCAGGCACGGAGAGGCCCAGGCCGACCCAGCAGCTGCTGATGATGGAGCCCTTCCCCACAGACGCTCCTGCTTCCAGCCTGGAGTACTCCACCACTGACCCAGCTCCAGCAGAGCAGCCGGGATCGAAGACGCTGCACATGACGCAGCAGCGGGAGTTTTCACCCACGTGTGCACTGAAGGCAGACGAGAGGAAGCCCAGCTCACTCCTCAGTGCCACGTCCTCGGTGAGGTGAAAGAGATATTCTGACGTGGTTCCAATGTGATAAAACTTGGAGTTATTGAGGAGGATGACATTCAAGGGGGTCCCTTGCAGAAGATGGAAGATCTTTTGGCGGATTTCAACAAGGCCCCTCTCCTCCTTAGTGACATTAGCAGTGTTGCTGGTGTACTCTATTGTAGCATTGGGGCCCAGCGCTTGAAGAAAGTCCCCATATGCGTCTATCTCACAGTGCATGGGCCCCAACTCCTTCAGCAGATTAAGAAGAGTCTTTACAGTCTCAAAGTCGATAAAATAGGTGCTGTCTGTGTAGACAAACTCAGTGACAGTATCGCCGCTCTGCCTCTTACAAACAGCGCCACTCTCTTGCATTTTCTTGATGCTCGGTTTGTGCAGGAAGCGCAAACAGGAACTGTTCTCCATTCCAGAGTGAGAGGATCGTTCACATGAATCCAGCACAAAAACCCCATGGGTGGTTCCAATGGACAGTGGGGAGGGGTGGGCCAAAGCTGTAAAACCGGGTCTATCAAACCTCACATTTTCATCCTCTGTGATACTGTAGAGCTCTATGTCGTCGGCACAGGTCACCAGTACGCCCGGCTTCATGTGAGACGGGAAATCCACATACATGGCGAGTTTGAGGTCCAGCATCTGGTAGAGGGGGTCACCCAGCGGCACGGCAGTGAAAATCTTTCCCAGGGCGCTTGCACTGGGCAAACGTTGACTGAACCCCCCTGGAAGAATCAGAGGAGAAAAGTTCAAACAAAGTGGGAAATATCGCACTCAAGTATCGTAGGTGCTATATCAATATATAGAGTATTCACGATCAACCCCTAACTTTTGAATAACTCACCGGAGGGGGACAAACATTTGTAAACATCATTTTCCATCGAAGAGTAACTGGAGTCATTTTTAAATATTTGGTTTTAAAGAACTGGCCGTACGCCATCAGGATAACTGGCAAGCTGTAATAATCTCTTAATAGTCCCACACACATTAGAAGTTTTGACCACTCACACGTGTCACTCTCATCACAGTTTAAAACCATATTGAAAATTTGTCTAGCGTAGGTTTTTTTTTTTTAAAGCTTTACAGTTGTAGCTCATCCCAGTACAGTTTGGATGAAAAAAAGTGGAAGTGTCCAACCTGCATGGATCAGGATGACTCTCATGCTTCCCAGAGTTCTGCCGTAGATGTCCTCCAGCTGCTGCAGTGCGTACAGAGTGGAGCCCCCATTCCCTTCAAACACACGAGATCACAATAACAGTGATGATGATGAAGATGATGAAGATGATGAAGATGATGATGACGACAATACTGAGGACTGTGAGAGGGCATTAGTGCTGGAGCACCCTGTCTGACCCACTCACCTACTTTAGCCCCGGGAGGATCTGAGAACACCCTGTAGCTGACCCCAAGGGGAAGCTCTCCTCGGTGAACTTTGACCCCGACCTGCAGCTCGTATGCGTCCCTCTGGCTCCCGTCCGCTGCGGTCAGAGCCACCACATCCCAGAACCCAGCGCCCCGCACCTCTCGACCTTCCGGTCGGTCCAACACAAGAGCAGGCGGAACGTTTGCGCTGAGAGACGATTAACTGAGGCGTCAACACTGATCTGAACGACACGATGAAATGAAACTCACCTCGCAGTGCGTTGAATTTCCTCAGCTTCTCCCGAGTGGCGGTTTGTAGCTTTCGGACACTGTCGCTTCCGGGGTCCATTTCATATGTTCACGATATGTTCATTAAATGTTCTCTAAATGTTGGCTATATCTTCACTATATGTTCACTACACGTCGAACAGATGAACACGGGTAAACTTGATCAGACATCCCTCTCGCTCTGTGACTTCCGGGTACGGTCACGTGGTCAGTTGTGTTTACAACGCGGGCGGGGCCAATCGGGAGTGTGCAAGGTTTTCATCAAATGAATAAACCAGTTATTAAGTTGAGAGCTGGAGTTGTCTCTGTTTTAATTGGTTTAATATGACTTTTGAGGGTTTTACAAAAACTAAATAAACCAAGCTTCATTCCTGCTGGTGGATATAAACAATTCAATTAAATCTAATAATAGGATGATAAGTTGCTATTTATCTCTCGTTTTAGGAAGAAAACACACACAGGTCAGTCAATTTTGCTACATGGGAGTTGCAAGGATATACAGCCTACTGTATGTTATGGAAAGTCTTCCTTGTTAGAAACACAATATCTGGGATGACTCAGCCAGGCAGCTGTCTTCCAACCCACAGACACAATATTCTCCTGGAGGACTGAGTCTATTTTGAGAGTGACTGTGCTATCTTATTTATTTTTGTATCGTTAATTCTTTCAATAGTGTATGTTTAGTCATTTTCTGCATGAAGAAAGACCTCTGCTGATTTTGTTGTTTATCATCGTCTTTTATCTGTATTTTTTCCCTTATGTTCTTTATAAAGAAAATGAACTATTTGCCTGAGTAATTGGATGAGAACAAAATCCATCTTCTTGTTGTCATTTTATCTTCCCGATGGTCTAAAGACAAGACGATACTCCACACTGCTGAGATAAAGAAATGTCAATCAAGCGCAGTCGGAACACACCCACTATCTAAAGAAATGTCACCTGAAGGCTCTGGGATCTTGCCTCGCTGACTGAAATGAGAAACACGACACATCAGACACTGTTCCATGACGAGCAGTGTGAACAGGAAGCGCGGTGAGCCGCGTGCCAAAACCCACAAGAAACTCATCCAGCGATGCTTTGGAGTTTAGCATATGTGTCTGACATCATTTCATCATTTGAACTGAAACTCCACATTGTAATGAAAACTATTTTTCTTTCCTTTCTTTTTTAAATTGCATATCGTATTACCTTATGCACTTGTTCCGCACTGTTTCCAGGAAGCAGTGTGAGCATAACAGGATGATCATGGAACAAACACAATGAGCAAGCAGAGCTACAAACTCCTATAAGCCCCAGAAGAGGCTTAGGCCCGACTGTTTCACCCAAGACTCCATCGTACCCCTACGTCGGCCTTGTGCACCTATTGCAACACTAAAATCAGTGGGATACAACTGCAAGCTGTGTTTGAATTTCTTTGTTGTTCAAAAAAAATGGTCGTGAAATGAAAAGAATGGAGGGGGAGGGAGGTGAACACCAACTCAAGAGCTCAAATGAGCACAATCCACTGGTCTAATGTGTTTATTGTTTCACTTAAATCAAGACAGCTTGTCACGTGACATACTTGGCCATTGAGTGTCCTCGCATAATATAATCAGTTCAAGTACATTGCTTTTAAAATATACATCGTTGTCTTAAAATAAAACTGCAGCATTAAATAAGATTTATTATATAAGATTTAATCAAATAGTTTAAAAACTATTCAGTGAGGTAGAACATCTAAAGCAAAAGAAGCCGATTAAAAAATTGAAATATAAGTTTAGACTAGTTTTATCCTCATGTTAGTTAGTGTAAAGTCGGAACATGTTAAAAACTTAAAACTACTATATGTACCAAAATATGACTAGCTGACCTATTCGTCTTTATTGCACAAAGTTTTCCACAATACATTGACTCTAATAACACTTTGAAAAGGCTTAAAATTGGAGAAAGGCTCAGAAACATTGTGCATCAAAAAATACAGAAACTACATATCTAATGCAGAGACGTTTGTATCGCCGAGAGGCACAAATACATTCAACTACGGCTTCATCACAGTACCTCAACAACAGGGGTCAAATGGGATGAAAGATGAACTGATCCTTCCTATTGATGTAGCTGTACTGTTGTGTCACAGTGCAGAGGGTCAGGGAGCAGCCAGGCTGTCTTTGTTGACCTCCAGAAAGTGGCTGCAGGCGGAAAAAGCGCTGTAAAAACTGGACGAGAGGCCAGCGATGTCTGTGGAGATGTATGGGAGGACACCTGGTGTGGCCTGGTTATAGTAAGTGATCTGAAAAGGAAAAACAGGTCAGTTGTGTTACAGTAAAATTTTGCAGGTTGCAATACATTTTCTCTTTTGTTAATGTTGTGTTCTTTTCCGCAATAACATGCAGCATAGCAGTGTGCAAGCTGGCATGGTGAATTGAGTGACCCTCTCATTAAGCGAACCTTGGTGATGGAATCCGACTCTTCCCAGATCGAGAAGCCGGCACATAGCACCTCTCCGCGGGTGTGGCCATCAGTGGGTGGGTGAGTGGGCAAAGTGACAGAGCGCAGAGCGATCAAATATGGGTCCCTGAGAGGGTGAAAAGAGGACAGCAGCATGAGACTTTATGAAAGAGCAAGCGGGAGGCATTTATGCCTCCCACAATTATATATCAAGTGGAATGGAAAAGCAAGAGGGAAGACAGCAGTGAAGTGGCAAACGACAATGTGAAATGACGAGAGAAAGATATTCGCGTGATAGATTACTACACCTTGCATCACATGGCTTCCTCCTAGATGCCAGTAAGATAAAGTCCTGGCCTTTGGCCCCTTTACTGACGGAGGGTGTAGCTACTCGATAAAGGGTGTCTTCCTCATCTGCCTGGCTGATCACCTCACACTCCCTGCAGTTGACAGAGTAATCAGCATCGGCAATGAGCTTTGCTTCTTTCACATTCGCGTTTCTCTACATACATTACAAACAGTTTATATTCCATGCAGTAATAACACTGTATTGCATTTTACCCTGTCTGTTGGTTGTTGTTATAACACAACTGAGAACACACATTTTCTGAAAAGACCAACACCAACAATTGATTTATCCTTATTCTTCTGTGTCACAGTCCAAAACATACGAACAAAGAACCATAACATTGCACAGAGTGACACACTCATGAATATGAGCCCTGTATCTTAATTTAAGTCCATGCCAGATACACCTCCTGCTGCCTTAATATTCAATAAACCTACAAACAACTGCTGAAACTAATAACTGAAACCTCAATAAAGGAACAATACATTTCTTCCTGTTTGTGTTGAGTTTGATAAAATCTACAAAAGGAAATTATTCAGCATTTATAAAATTATGTAAGTGTATATTCCTGAGCTTTTTTTAACCATGCACTGGAAACAACTGGAGGGCGGGTGAGTGCTGGATTTGGTCTTTTTATAAAATTTGTTGACAATAATAAAAATGCAGAATAACAATGGTCTTCCTTTAAGCTTATTCTGTTGGTGCACCAAATGTAAGTTGCCCTGCGTCAGATGATGCAAAATGCAAAATATGTTCATGCTACTGACTCATAATGTTGGTCCCACTCTTTTCTTCTCCTCAGGTCTGACAATAGGTGGAACGTCTGCTCTGCTGCAACATTGATGTGCATCTCCACCTTGAAACACAGCATGTGGTTTTCCTCCAGTGTGTACAGTCTGACCTAAGAAATAGAGCACATCCACAAAAAGGGAGTGGGGTCAGTGTCTCAGTCTAGGCAACCTTCCAGGTATAGATGAGAGTCAGCATATATCACATTCATGTTGCGCCCAATTGAAAAAACTACTGGCACTATGCCTAAAAGCTGCATCGTCACATTTTGTTCAACAAATAATAAAAGAAAAACCCAGTTTACGTTTTTCCTTGCTTCCATAAAGACAAAAGGACGGCGTAAGAAGAGATCTGTGGCTTCAGGCCACGGACATGGCATGACAAGGGCAAAGTAACCAGATGGGCTGCTCTGTTCAATTAACTGTGCACATGTCAAGTCTGGTGCTGTCAAAACTGCCACATTAATTGCTGGCTGCGTCTTTTGAGAAAGATATTGCTTTTAGGCAAAGTTTTCTGACTTTTTCTGCATTATTCCACAACTTAATTAAAGCTATTTTGAGCACAGCCACTGCGACAGTGCATTGTTTCGTCCAAAACAATAAAGATCAGAATTCGTGGTGGAATCTCTGCAGCTGCAACCATTTAACAAGCCATATCCTGGACAGCAACACAAACAACACTGACCTTGTTTTTCTCAGAAGTTAATACCCAGTTGTTTCTGGTGTCCATTAGTTTCAGTGCTGAGACGTTGTTGTAGCTCAGGTACATCTGAAAAACAAAAGGACTGTCTGAAATCGTATGATTGAATCCAGTGGCAATGTCTGGTTACCAAGCATGTGTGTCTCTGTTTTCCAGAAATGACCTGAATACCTGGTTACTTGGATCCCAGGGTACAGACAAGGGCACTACGGTTTGCTTGCAGGAGATGATGTATTTCCTGTAAACAGAAGGGAAGCAATGATATAAAGTAGGGTCCAAAAGTCTGAATCCACTATTGGATCCTGCTACATACAGGGGGAAAATAAAGACCAGCAACATGACCAATATTGACCCCGCATGTGATTATCAAATAGTGTAATACAGGTTATACTGGAGGCCAAGTGTTCAACAATGAACTTATTATGCTTGACAGACTCTGCACCAGAATCTGCTCAGCTGTGATATGCTGCCCTGCCAAGTCATGTGCTGCTGCAGGGTAGTGTAAACAATGGATTCTGTTGCACGACACTGGACAAACTGAGCACGAGTGACACTGTGTCACTTTATACTGCATTATACACCACAATAGCTTAGCACGAGTAGAAATGTATTGTATTGTACTGTATTTGTGGCTTTTGTAATGATTTTTGACAATGCCTTAACTTTTCTTTGTGATGTCCTATTGGTGTTACATTATTGGAGGGACTATTTCTTCAATTAAACCTGAATCAGTTTCATTCATTATCAATTGGCTCAAACCATATACATTTCCATGTGAATAAAATAATATATTTTTTAAAGGAACTGTCTTTGAAGAGATACGAAAACATTTTCTGCATTTAGGCAAATTTTTACTCTGACAACATTATAAAACTTTGGAATAAACAATGTAAACCTTCTGCTACATCCAATGGTTTCATTTGAGATACTGACCTATCCAACCGAATCTTTTTTCTTGCAATGGCCTCTTGATAACGCCTTTTCCCATCCTGTGAAACATGTCAGAACTTATTACAGAACTCAGAACACAAGGATGCTTATTATATGAACCACCTCTATTTCAGCTCTACACTGCACTATACATTAGAGCAACAAGACACTGGGAAAACTCACCACAGGCTCAGGTCGAATCCTTGGAAGTGTGCGCGGTTTCCTGTCACTGTCCAGCACCTCAAAGGTCATAAAAGCACTATTTATATGGCGCAGAGGTTCTCCACCCTGGTAGGCCTCAGCACATACTCCCACCTCCATGCTAGAGCACACGTGTAATGCAGGCAAATGGGTTGTCAAAATGACATGCACACACATACACACCGATTCGCAACAAAAACCCAGGAAATATTATAGGAAGCTCCAATGCAAACATTTCGATGACTTGAGAATTATTTGCCACTTGTGTGATAAGACACTCGCCCAATGTTGTAAGAGTTGGTCATTATGTGTAGACTCACCTGTGCTTGAAGGAATTGTTAACAATGGCTTTCAGTACCAGTCGGTCACCAATGTGAGACGGGCCGCGGAAATGGAACATGTCAATGGTCCTCAAGGTTGGATGTGCATTGCACAATCGACTAGAATAAAGCATAGAGAAAATAGAATTACAGCGTCGCAGTTGTGTGTCTCATCCAAACAGTCACGCTGCAGAAAACATGGTCACAATCCCCCCGTTAGACTGCTGTTGGCATGGAGGCAGATTAAATATTACATGTAAATTAGTGAGTCTCAGTAGAGCTAGAAGTTTCAAAGCTTTTTAAAGTAAGTTTTCTGTGAACCTCGCTGCAATCGTTGCAACGTTCTCCATCCAGGCCATAATCTGGCCCCCGAAGGTGCTGACTTGGTGATTGGCATGTGGAGGTAACACCAGCTCTACACTCTCCACTCGTGTCCGCTCAGCTTGCACGGCGTTGTGATACTCCCGGCATTCTCCTGGTGAGAGTACAAAAAAAAAAAGACAACCAAGCAGCTGTGATCAGACAGATTTTAAAATGGTAAAGACGTCTTGTCAAGTGCTGTGTTATAAACCCTCGTGTCCGTACCCAGTTGAGCTGTGCTGCTGCTCAGTAGATCTGTAATGATCTCAGCATGGATGAGCCTCATCCTCCTCCTCTCTGCTGCCAGGCTGTACTCCATCTGCTCCATTTGTGTGTGAGGAACCACCTGCTTCAGCTGTACCTAAACACACACAACCAGGGGATGCTGAACATACATTAGAAAAGGGGCATTTTTTGTCCATACATATATATAGAGATATATATTTTGCCTCTAACCTTTCCAGCTTCAGTTCGTCTAGCAACAAAGGTGGCAAAGGCATGGCAAACATTCCACTGCCTGGCAGTGTAAAGGTCCTCACAAGTCACCAATATGCCCACCTGAAAAGAAAAGAACCACCATTCATCTTATTTTTGCAAAAGATTCCGTGTACGTTGACTAACATGAAATCAAACTCTACATCCACCAACCTCCATACTGGATGTGAAGGCTCTGTTGACCTTTGCTATGATGTTGACAACCTTTCCCATCCTGGAGCAGGATTGACACAAGATTCATTCAAGTGAATAAAGTGCTGTATTCTCACATGTGCTCCTGCGGACATTTTATGGAACAACATTTGCGTTCTCACATATAGCCCCTCTAAAGAAATGTCTGGATCAACTTTAAATCAACATTTCTTTGTCAGAGAACTGACCCAGTTTGTCTCCCCCTAGTTAGTGCATGCAACGTTTTCCGTGTATTTCAGGTGGAGATACACCTCATCAGAGCAGCTTTGAGGTTCATTCCTTACCCAATGGTGTGTTCAAAATGGATGTCGTCCACAGAGGCAGTGATACAGGAACAACCTGAGTGTCTCTCGGCTGGAAGAAGAGAGATTACACAAATACTCAGTGCAGCTCAAAGCCACAAAGCGTCTGCAGGTCAGGCATATTGAAAGCTTTTGATCTACTGTATGTGAAAGACTATAAAAGGCATACAGAAATATTATGTCACATAGAAGGACCTGTTAGAAATTAAAATGCATTTCATTCTAGACAACTGCAAACGAATATATTTATTTTTTGCTGTGTCTATTATCATCAGTGGAGCTTCAAAATCAATTCTTGGCCTTGAGCAGCTAGAACAAAGACAAGTCACTGTCTGAAACCAAATCATGTCCAAGTCCAAGACTAAATGACGAAAACAACAATATCCTATGAGTAAAAATAACAAATATGACAAAAACTCAATGCATCTAAAAAATATGGATGCATCCGTGATGAGCTTTCCAATTACACGTGCTTTGTACAAGCTCTCCTATGGAGGACAAGTAACTCAGCAGGACCGTACAGGAAAGTCACACTAGTTTAAAAAGGACTTATTGAAAGATCAGAATTTGATTTACACTCCATGGCCACTATTTACTGTCGAATACTTCAGTGGATAGTGATGAAAGATTCGTAACAGCACAACAAAGATGCATCTTTGGTTTGTCCAACTGACTAGTGAGGTTAAACTACTGAGTATGAAGTAATAATTTAGCATATTGTATTCATCAGCGTTTGTTGTGCAGGTTGTCCTGTCCTTCAGCCAGACACATTTCTTTGCTTTAATTGGAAACATGACAGATTTCCTGATTCTTTCCTACCAGACAAACAGGCTGTGGAGTCCATCCACTTCAGCAGCTGCCCAACGCTCAGCTCGCCACAGTGGTTTGCGTGGCAGGGCAGCACGATCTGACTCATCTTCACTTCAGTGGGGTTTCGGTACACCTCCCCACTCTCCTGGATGAACAGAGGTTCCAGCACTGTGTCGTCATGCTCCCCCTCCGACATCATGTCTCACAACTAGACAGACACAGAACACAGAAAAAATAAGTTACAGCAGAACTTTGACACTTTCTCTCTCGCATAATCAAGAACAATCTGTGGTCCAACATATAAACAAAAGGCCGTGGCATCAGCCAAATCAGTGAAGCCTGCATTACTCTTAAACTGTCAGGCAAGACCTTCGATTCACACAAACTAGACAACAACTGAACCAAGTTGTTCTAGTTGCTCGTTTTTGAGAAAAGGAGCAGTTTCAGTTTGCTGACAGGCGTTTGCAGGTGAAAACACCCGCTTCAGATTTCATTCAGCCAAGTTCTCCAGAAAACTCAAACCTGCTTTTTTAACCAAATTCCACAACATCAATTATAAAGACTTATTTTCGTAAAATGTGGTCTTCTATCAGGAAATATCATTCAATATTATGATATGATATAGTAGTCAAGTATGAGCTACTACTCACTTAAATACTATAAAAAAAATTGAGTATTGAGTAAAAAAATAAGGCTTACTGATTCCTATATTTTAAGGAAAGGTTGAAGTGAAAACTGAATATGACATTTTCATGTGACCTAAACAATGCGCTTTTTTTGGTCGAGGGGGCTGCAACATGAAACAGAGTTTTGAGTGAGAAGTGGCTCCATTTAAAACTCTTGGTAGAGTGAACAACTGCAGATTTGGATCATTACTGAACATTGAAACTGCGCAGTCACTTTGAACCCGTGCTGCAACAGCTGACGCTCCAACTCAGCTCGACGCAGAGGAGACATGCCGCTACACGAGATATTCATAGAAACTATTTGTTGGTATTCGAGTGTTTGCCAGTGACTTGCTGCAGTAGTACGTGCGGTGGTCACCTGTCTCTCCGGGGACAGGCTGCAGTGACCTTTACATTCACCACGACCTCCCTGCTGCGATTTGGCAGAATAAAGAAAAGATATCAGGCGCACAGCAGCCGAATTTAGGCCTGTTGTTGTTTATTCCACAACATGAATCGTGACGAGTAGACACGACACCGACGTGTTCACGGGTTCAAAAACAAACGTCCTTACCCGAGTGAAGAGTTTAAATGCTGACAGTAGTCTGTGCGGTCGAGGAAAAGTTCATGAAGGACGGGCACAAAATATAAGCACCGGCTGAGAGAGAGAGCAGCCGGCAATCCACTGGACCGGACTGCGCGCACACTCACACTCTCTCACACACACACACACACACACACACACACACACACACTCTCTCTCTCTCACACACACACACACACACACACACACGTACACACACTCACACACACACACACACACACACACACACACACACACACACACACTCGCAGCTTTACTGAAGCATTTCACCACTGTCCACTGTGGAGAGAGAGAGAGAGAGAGAGAGAGAGAGAGAGAGAGAATTCCATGTACTGGTTTCTGTAACGTCCACGTTTTAAGGTGGAACTGACCTGAACTCACTTAGTTGTCTTCTTAGGGGCTTTATATTATCGCTTAGGCAAGATGTTTGAGCGTGGGCCATATTATTAAAAAAAACGTAAAAAGAAAAACAGCCAATAATATTTTGTTTGTTTGTACCTTTTTACGTTGTTTGCTTTGATGTAAAGGCACATTTTAATTTGTTATGTAGCCCACTCAAGTGACATTCGAAAAGTTACAGCCTCGAATCTTTCTCTGTTTTCTTCTGCCTTGTACTTCAGGTTTTTATTCATTTGTCTGCTAATTCTAAGACAAAACAATGCTCTGATCTTTATTCCTCGGCTGGTGGTTGTGTGTGTGTGTGTGTTTGTTTAAGAGCTCCAAAGTTTAGTGATAGTGGGAGTGATTCGACATATTTTATATTATACATATTTTATTGACCTTTATTTAAGAGAACCCAGAGTAATTAATTTCCATGGAACAGGTCGGACAGAAGCAGAAGGAGAAAACGACGTACAGTGAAACTAGTATTTCCTTCATTAAACGACGCTCACTGTATCGCAGCTATCGGCGTCAAAGCGTCAAACCGAAGGCAGCAGTGGGCAGACCTTAAGGCGCCACGGCGCGCTCTCATTGGCTGCGCGGAGCATCCGTCGGCGCCGGGGCCCGCCTCTTCCCCCCGCGGACCCAGCCTCGGTTGAGTCGTCGGGTTGAGCAGGAGTGCGGTTGGAGTGCGAGAGGGTCGCGGCCGCGATGATCTGACAGATGAAATAGCTACAAAAAAGAAAAGAAAAAGGAAAGAAAGACGAGAGCAGGCGGGCGTGCTCCCTCACGAAAACCATGTTCCCCAAAGGAAAAGGCACCCCGGTGCCGTCGGACGGCCAGGCGCGAGAGAAGTAAGCTCACGGACGTGTACTGCCGTGTGTACTGTCGTGTGTACTATCGTGTGTACTGTCGTGTGTACTATCGTGAGTATCTGTCGTGAGTTGTTCCCTCGCCGTTGTTCGCTGGACGGGCTGGCGAGAGGCGAGTTCCTCCTGGAATTGAATGAACCGCCGCGTCTCTCTCCCCCTCTCTCTCCCCGCTCGCCATTCCTGCTCCGAGCCGTGTGGCTCCTCGCCCGTGTCCGAGCGAGTCACCGTCGGTCGCTCGGCTGCTGGTGTTAACCGGCGGTCGTCTGACATTTTTTTCAGCGGTTATCCCGTCGAGAGCGAGGCGGGAGGAGAAAACAATAACATCGCCTCGCGCCAACGTACATTGTTTTATCTGTTGCGATCTGTCTCGCTTTCTCACTCCCCCCTGCCCGTCGGGATACTGTACCCGGTGAACACACAGCAGGCGGCTCCTCCTCCTGCTCCTGCTCCTGCTCCTGCTGCTTTTGTGTTTCACATCACGACGCTGCCTCGACACTTTCTCTCGCCAGTCTCATTGTTGGCGGTCTTCGCCAGGCTCGGCTCGTCTCGGTCCCCATTTCATTTCTTTCTTTTTTTTTCTTCTTTTTTTTTTTTTGGCCATTGGCTATTTGGCAGCCATTGTTCAAAAGGGGCCTGTGCCCCAATCCAGTCACTCAACGTGCCCCCGAGAACAATTCAATTGTCTTTGTTGCCTGTTCAAAAATGGTATTTTAATTTAACCTGAAATATGTATTCTCCCCCCCCCCCCCCCCCCCCCCCACACACACACAGGTTGGCTCTATACGTCTATGAGTATTTGTTACACATAGGAGCACAGAAGTCTGCACAGACCTTCTTATCAGAGGTATTTTGTTCAATTTTTTTTGTAATGCCCCTTTAATTTCAATATTTAAGCACTTAAATTGCATGTGCTCTTTGACAATAATATAAAAATGTATTCTAATGACGGAAAACCCCCTCTTTCCCTAGATACGATGGGAGAAAAACATAACACTCGGAGAACCCCCCGGATTCCTCCATTCCTGGTGGTGGTAAGTGATCGAGTCCCCCCGGTGAACGTGTCCAGGGGTTGTTTGGGTGGTTGTGTTTTGTGTGCTTCATCATGACCTGTCTTGTCCACAGTGTATTCTGGGACCTGTATTGTGCCGCACCGGAGAGGAGGGAGACATGTGACCACTCCAGCGAAGCAAAAGCCTTCCATGATTACGTGAGTATAGTGCTTACACGGGAACTGTTGCACACACCGCTCTGTCTTCTGCTGAGGAAGAAAACAACTTCTCTGGGCTATAAGAAGTGGTGTAAATCACCCGTCTCAAGATCAGGTTGTGCAATGATTTTTTTTTGTTGTTGGAGCTATTAGAGTAAAGTGCTTACTATCTCTGTTTGTCAACACTCAAGACCTTACAAGAGTAACACAGCTGCCATACTTCAGGACGTTATGAGTCCCTTTTCGCTTGAAGTATTATCATGACTCTCCTTAAAATTATTTCTGTCTGATTTCTGCTTTTTTTTAAAAATATTCCTTCTTTACTATGTTTTGCAAATTGTTGTTGGAGATGTAAGTCATTGACTATTTCCCATGTCATCTTGCCCTGTTGGTGGGTCGAATGATGCGCCCAACAATGTGCTTTATGGGCTTCTGGGAAATTGATGCTGATGTCAGCATGTCCTGAGTCAGACCTGTCGAGTGCCTTCCCCCTTGTCCACGCCGAGCTCGAGCACCCTGCCTCATTTGTGAGGGCGAAATAGAACCTGCTGTGTGTTCTGCACAACTTCCAAGACTTTTTTCGGCACAGTTTGATTTCTGACAAAGACCCCCCAGCTGCCCTAATGTGCAATAGCTCCACTATGTGTTAAAATGGATTTTGAACCGAATTAATGAGACGTTTGCTAGGATGAGTGCATCTTTCTGTGGTGTACTCCTCCTCCTCTTATGATAGTGAATCCCTATTAGCAAATTCTGGATGTTTTGCATCATGATAAGCCGTTTTGCATAGAGTGCTGTTTTCATGTGTGCGGCATTGTTTCCTGCTTTGACATACGTGGCCTTAGGACGATCAAAGAAAGGGCGACCCACTTGTCAGTGGCTTCTGCTCTTCCCATCCTTGAGGCCATATCTCAAAAGATAAGATGAGAGCTGTGTAGCCGATGTAAATAAAATAAAAAAGTATTTATTTTTATCTAGCTGTGCTGAATCAGCACAGCCAAGAAAGATATTAGAGGTAGTCCTCTCGGGATGACTGATACACAGCCCAGTTTGTAGGTAGGTTGGTGACCAGGCAGCAAGGGGTTAAAATGGAGATGTTAGTCCTGCTCTTGGCAGATAGGGTTGTCAGGGTAACAGGCCTCCTGATCTGGCAGGTGACCTGGGAGCCAGGAGAGATGCTACGACGACGTGGCTCTGCCCTTTCAATAACCACACTCCTAATTATTCAAACTCAAACAGACAAAGGAGGAGAGTATTTTGTCTGAAACCAGCCTTCATTCACCTCGCCTGTCTGCTTCATTACAGTTGATTGCAATAGCTTGGATTTTGTTGTTGTTGTAGATTGCTTGAGTGAACGTGTGGCTGTAGTTTAAACTGTCAAATATGAGGAGGACGAGACAGACAAATTTAAGAATTCTGCATCTGTGTTGGGAAAAAAATGAATGTTCCCAGATATGAATTCTAGATTGTTGTGTTTTTAAAAAAATGTTATGTTTAAGGCAAATGTATAACAATGACTGAAAATTTGCTTGCAATTTTTTTCTTGTTTTAAAATTATGAAACATCCTCCGACTAGTTTTAAAAGCTTAAATGACACAAAAAAAAGCTGCTTCATGCAGCCCATGTTGTGACCGAGACCGTTTTCATAACATGGAAAATATCAAGCCAATGAGGGATCTGTGAAACGCCAGTCTGAGCCATGTGCTGCCGTGGTGTGGAGCTTTCAGAGTTTCTGTGCGGTTGGCTCTCCCCGACATCTTGCGGTTACCCTTTGCGCTGATTTTGATTCCACTTTTGCTCGTTTGTGGATGCTTGGGGTCAGGGAAGTGTGTATGGACAGTACTAGTCCTTGGACCATAGCCTTTGTCTTGATGTGGGGGAGGTGAGTGCTGCTCTGTTAGCTGGCAGCGCTCGTAAAGCCCCGGCGTATTCACACTGGGTCTGACGAAAGCACTCCCCCAGGGGCCCCGTCACCATGGCGTCGGCGGCTGATTGATGGCTGTCACAGAGCTGAGGGGCAGATTGGGGAAAAAGGGAAAGGGGAGTGGCACTGTGGCATATGCCCAGCATACACCACCACGGAGGAGTAGAGGGAATAAAGACACAAGGGGGTTGGGGAGAAATGGAGGTGGGAGATGAGACGAGGAAGGGACCGGCTTGAAGTGACTAGAGAGGGAGAGAGAGCAAGCATCCAGTCAGGATCCAGAGTGGCTTTTATGATGTTGATTGATGGTTAAACATTTACAAGCTAAACATAAGGGCTGGTTTCTTTTGAGCGTCGGTTCCAGTGGAAGAAGTGAGGCTGTTACGAGCATGCTAGGTCAGGAGCCGGCAGTTGGGTGGTCTGCGCTGCAGCTCAGCCCCCTTGATCATTTCTCTTTTTTTAAATTGTACTTTTATTTTTCTATTTAATGTTTGTACCTCTCTGTGTCCACCCTTGTTTTTTTCCCACATTTACCTCAGTCAACCTCCTGGTCATCCTCACGCTCATCCTTTTTCACCCCCCCTCTTCTCCTCCTATGTGTTCCCCTCTCCCCCTCTTTCTTTGTTTTTATAAAGGCAGCACAAGCACATCCGCAGCCACTCTGGCCTTTTGTAACCCCCCTCAGTGATTCAAGGATTGAGGGAAGATTTGTTTGGCTAGAGTTGCTTGAATGCTTTTAAGTAGACACATGTACATGCTGAATCATTATGAAATGGATGGGGGTTGGTCTGTCCTAAAGAAGGTCCCCTGGGAAGTTGTAAGGAAGGCCCTGGACAAGAGCTCTGTAGCCCGAGGCAGAGCTGAGACATCTGTCCCTTGCCTGTAGCAGAGGCTCCGTGGTTAAACGTGGCTAATTTGGACCAAAAAGCGGCATCAGGCTGTTTGGGACAGTCCAGCAATCGCAGCTGCGGTTCTTTAGAGAGACATGATAAAGATCTAACATAACATGCCTGGGAACCCACCATGCACGTAGCTTCCCAGTCCCAGACAGCTTCAGACTACAACAAAGCTATGTAGATTGTTGGCATCATTTTATTACGTTGCCGTCAATACATTTTTAAATACAGCAGTGTTTTACGTCATTATTAATTTTCAGGCCTCAGTCTTGGAAAAGGCTACTTAAGGATAGGGGACCAAAACTTAACTGCAGTTCCTGTTTCCCTTCTAAGGGGCCAGACACTGTGACTGTATGAGCATACCACTCTACTGTGAAACTAGCTATAAACTCTAGATCTTTATCTCCAGTAAAGTCGTGATAGACAGACATCTGCTTACAATTACTGTACACCAGAGAAGTCGTTTTCAGGTCAAGATGCACTTCTCTTCACAAAACATTTACATTCCACAGAGCTGGAGAAAAAAACTGATCACCTTTAAATACCTGGGGATGGGTTTGGGACAATATGCTTGTTTACTGATTAGACACTCTCAATACATGGTACTGACTAGATATATATTGCGTTTACTTTGTTTACTAGACAAAACACCTTTGGGGACTATGTAAATCATGATTCATAAAACAATACACATCACTGTTATTTTAACTGCATCCTTGATTAAACAAAAGACTAAAGATGGACAACATGACCACTCCCAATCCAAAATATCTTGGTTGCCCCCTGGTGGCTGGCTGCAGTACATGTCATAAACCCCGCCTCCGCCATGTTAACAGATTGGACATGGGCCAAATGAAAAAGACAAAAAATATGCCAAATAATTCTTTTTCCAGAGTCGGTTTCTTTCATTTTAGGTAGTTCCCATTAAGCTAATGTATGTTCAAGTTTTCATTTCAGGAAACTGAGATGGCACCAAATTATCTTTCAAGTTTTGTGGGTGCCGTGGAGGATATTTCATGTCCTGATGACTTTTGTAATGAAAAATTAATCTCAGAGGAACTTTGTAATTATTTACCCAGAGGCCTTGCGTCTGTGTACCTGTCGGGCCGTGCAGGTTTGATGGAGGAATGACTGGATGAAGACAGTGACTGTTTCAGGAAGGGTGGGTTCTTAACTTCCCCCCTTGTTTTACTTGCATATAGAGGACTTGTCTGGGCAGTTTAAATTCTTGAAAAACAAGTTGTGTTTTATTCGATATGCAGATTATTTGGCCGCATTCTCTCCATGCAGCGCTGGTCCTCAACTGATGAGTGTTGAGTGTACTCTCCCAATATGGAGCTGACATGAACGACATCAGATTAAATGCCAAAAAAATGCAATGATACTGTCATGAAAAGAAAGCAGGAATTAATACTCTATAATACTATACTCTCAGAGTGAGTGTGAGGTAAATAAACAATGAAATGAATGATTGTATTGAGTGTAAAAACGGCAGCGTTTGTACAGTAAGAGATGCTTTTTAAGTCTGAGAATTAGGTTGCACTCCGGTGTCAAAGTACAATGAGTGAAACTGGAGTCTGTAAAGCCACTGAGAACTCCACATACTTTCTCACATCTACAGCAGAAGTGGATTATTTGATAAAAAAGCCACAATGTTCTTGGCATCTTTTAGAATCTCCTTCTCTCTCGTTTCAAACAATGACAGAGGGTTTATATATTCTCTGTGTCTGTGTCCCAGCGGTGTTGGGGCCTGATGAGACGTGACTTTCCCCTGTGGCCTCACTTCTCTCCCCGCTGAGGTATTTCACAGTGGCCCTGCAGTGGCGGCCGGAGCAGATATAATTAGAGAAGGTGCAGTCAATACCAGGGAGTGTGTTGGCTATTGACCAGTGATGTCTGTAGAGCTGTGGGGCTCTGGACAGGGACAAAGAGTGTTTTTGTGCTTGTGCTTGTGTGTGTGTGTGTGTGTGTGCGCGTGTGCGTGCGTGTGTGTACGTGTACGTGCGTGTGTGCGTGCGTTGCATGGATAATGGTACATTTATTGTTGTAGTAATCATCATTGCCTGTTTGCGTACATTACAGTGTGAGTGAGATTAACAAATGGGGCTGGCTGTAGGAGCTTCTATAGAAGCAAAACCCCACCGCTCTGAAGACATTAGCTCATCTCAGATTGCTGGAGCTACAGGGAAGAAAATCTCAGTCAATTAGGAGCGTGTGACCGAAGCAAATGGCACATTAGTGAATTAGGGCTGTGGTTTGAGCAGGAAATCGGCCCAGCGAGCCCCCTGTTGCGCAGCAGCACTTTGGAGCCACTGATTCAGTGAATCCCACTGATCCTTATCTGACCCACTGGTTCTTGGACCAGCACGGCTCAGAAGCCCTTTAATACCCCTTTTCATACTGGGGACCCTTAAAGGATGCAGATCTACTCTGTGTGTTGGCGCCTACTGTTCCTTACTCTTTTTTTTTCTTTCTGGGTTAGTCCACAGGGGAATTAGATTGCTCACATGTACTCCTCTTGAGCCCAGCTGTGCCAAGGATCTTTATTTGGTTGAGAAGGGACCGAATAAAAGTCTAAGCAACTGACTGCCATTTATGTTGTGAGAAATCTCACAATATTACCGATTCATTTGTATTTTGTGCAGCACAGTGAGTGAGTCTGTCTTCTGCTTTTCCATCTTAGAGTGCAGCAGCAGCCCCCAGTCCTGTGATGGGAGGGATGCCCCCCGGTGAGGGCATGCCGGGAGGACCAATGCCACCCGGCTTTTTCCAGGTCAGTACAGTGAGACCATTATCTGTTACCATCAGGAAGACTTTCCCACCTTTATTCTTTTCACAAATCTCAACATCGATAACAATTAAATAATTTCTCGTGGGTGGACGAATTCATCAATGGACATGGTTCATCTCCCTCCCTCCAGATTCGTGAAAGGTTGTTGGGGTTTTATGTATATTCTGTAGCTGCGTATCTCAACATTGGTATCTGCCCTGGTTGGGATCTTGTTTTGCTCCACTCTGCTCAGTGGATCTGTAGTAAACATCATAGACGCTCTGTCTGCTTGGGCCTCTCCAGTGCTGTAAACAGGCAGGCGCGGCCATTTTCCCTAATGGAGAAATCGAAAGGTGCAGCACCTACTGTAAATCAATATCTCATGAGGATAAACTCTTGGCAGGCAAAACTGTGTGGAACCACCTCTGAGGAGTGACATAAAATTTCAACGTTGCCCTGCCTGCGCTGGAGCAAACCGCTCACTCGTTTTGACCTTGAAGCCACAGAGCCGAGACTCATTTATTTCGATCATGTTAATATCAGGGAAAGACATTTTGACGCTGATTTATGAACATGCACACACTCATCCTTTTCTATAGCAGAATCCAGGAGGAGGTTCAATTAGACCCCTCGCTCTCTTGTCATATCAGCAACATTAGCGCCACAGTGCCGGTGTTTAGTGTTGTTATAAAGCTAATTGCGTAGAGCTTAATTGATGCTGTTAATTTAGGGAAATTAGCACTGATAACATGCTGCATGCAGCAGGCTTCTTAATGTCTTGACTGACAGGCAAAAGAGTACACATCCTCTCCACCTCCTCCACCTCTCTGTCTCTTTCCTCTCATTCAAGGCCAAGTCATTTGCTTGCTCTTCTCCGCTCTCTCTTTCTCTCTCACTGTGTTTGGTATATGAAAGTGAGCGTCTTATTTTTGTTCAATTTTTTTGCAGCAAACTTTTGGTTTCTTGCACTCAGACTGTCCTCTGCCTCGCAGTAACCCTGCTTCTCTCTCTGCCCCTCTTGTTTCATTTCTGTTTCTCACCATCTCCGTTCGTCCCATCCCTCCCTCTCTCCCTCCTCCATCTCCCTCCTCGCCTCTTCATTTTGTGCAATGCCACAGGGTCCTCCTGGTCCCCAGGGCTCTCCTCACCCTCAGCCTCCTCCCCCTAATAGTATGATGGGACCTCACAGTCAGGTAATGCTCCCTCTCCCTCTTTCTCTCTCTTGTTCTCCGTTTTTGCTATCTGCAGTCATCTGGGAACGCTGGTTCTCAGCGCTGACGCTCATGCTTTGGCATTCCGTCTCAGCTTGATGCTTTACGCTGCTGTCAGTATTCGCAAAACATGAGAAATTAGAACATTGTTACATTTTGGGAGATGTATGTGACTTCTTTGCTGAAATCTCATGGAGCAATTGTGTTTTTGTTGTAGTCCTTTATGTCGCCTCGCTTTGCTGGAGGCCCAAGAGGTCCCCCCATCAGGATGGCCAACCAGGTAGAACACACGCGCGCACGCACACACGCGCGCACACACACACACATTCAAAATACATAGCATGTTTTTCAAATGTAAATTTGTTAATTTTCTATGTGTTTTATCCCTGTTAGCCGCCAGGCGGAGGCCCAGGCCCTCATCCCATGCTGACTAACATGGACCCCACACGACCACAAGGTGTGAATCCCTGCAGTAGGCTCTTTGAAGACACTACATATGCAGCACAGATTTTATTTCTTGGCTTCTGGCTTCATATAAAATGTCTTTGTCCATCCAGGTCATCCTAACATGGGGCCAATGCAGAGAATGAGTGGCCCTCGGGGCATGGGACCTATGGGGCCCGGTCCTCAGGTAGGCCACTTCACCGACACCCAGATAGAATATATGACCACTGCGTTGAAGACCCACTTTTTTTGAAAATTATCTTAATTAGTGATTTGTGGCTTTTCTTTTAGTACTGTATCCAGTGGTTTAGACAATTTTATGATTTTTCTGTTTATGGTTTTCCTCTCAGAATTTCGGTGGTGGGATGAGGCCTCCACACAACGCCATGGGTCCTGGTATGCCAGGAGTGAACATGTGAGTCTTCTTCATTTGTAAAAAACATGCTGTCCCTTGTATTTCAACCTAAACGCAATATCTTACCAAGGTTTCTGTCGGTCTTGCCATCTAGGGGCCCAGGGACTGGCCGACCATGGCCCAATCCCAACAATGCCAACTCTGTGAGTACTAATACACACACACACACAGAGACACACACACACACACAGAGAGAGACAGAGAAATAGTGGTTCAGATTGCAGGCTCTCCTCTCAGAGCGGTGGAGGTCTAATGTTTTCAGAGGGTCTAGTCTGGGAAGTAATTGTAGTATTATGTGTCATGGTTTCCACAGACATTTGGACAGACAGGCATAATGGTGTTAGGATGATCGAATGATGACATTTTGAGGCGTAGAAAACGGCTTGCTCTCCCATTTCTGGTCTGTAATGTTTATGTTTTTGGTTTCAGATGCCTTATTCATCACCCTCTCCCGGCGCGTATGGGGTGAGTACACATCCTGCATACTACAGAATTTTTAAGCACATGAAAATAAAACCATGTTAAAAAGTTTTTACATACATTTGTAATATATATTTATTATTTTTGACTGTTTCTCCAAAGGGGGCATCCGGAGGAGGAGGACCCCCTGGAACTCCCATCATGCCCAGCCCCGCAGGTTAGTGCCCCGTGACCCGAGCTGTTGAATCGTCACCTCGTTCATGCTCTCTCCAGTATTAATTATGATCGTGCCATTTCCAGACTCCAACAACTCTGGTGACAATTTGTACACCATGATCAACACTGGACCTGGCAACCGAAATAATGTAAGTGCCTTTTTTCATTCTGACATAAGTGCTGATGTTGTGATCGGTGAGTTAAGTAGAAGTTAAGTCATTTTGAAGATGGACTTTGTTGCTTACGAACAACCTAACTACGTACATACTGTACATCCCTTTTGCACCAAAGGCACAACCCCATCTCAGTTTTCCTGAGTCAAGAAACTTGTTCTAACAACACAGCAAAAATTCACAGTCAGACCTGTGAATGTAATATGGGTCACTTAGTTAAAAGGGGGGGGGGGGGGTTAGACAGAGGTCAACAATTAAGTGGCTGAGGAATGAAATGTGCTGTTGTTGTTGTTGTTGTTAAGAAAAGCTTCTGCCAATAACCACTTGACCTCTCCAGGTCAATGCCATCTCAATAGACCTCTTTGTCGAATGGCTGCATGCAGCTGGTGGAAAGTTAGGATTTCCTTCTCTGATATATGTTGCTGTGCAAATAAAGTATATCCTCGTATTCTGCTGTTAATTGTATGTGATCACTGTAAAGTGCATCCTGACGTAACTGCCGTTGAGGGAGAAGGGAGAGACAGAACATTTTACTTCCTTGTGCATGAATAGATTTGGCCTGCATGAAACACTATTTTTGTCAACCTAGTATCAACCCCGCCTTCCTTAAGCACAAGCGCCTCCGGGTTTTACAATCGAAAACCCACAGTGGTTTGACACTGTGGGTAACTGTATCACTCAGTCTTTTGGAGCTGAAATGATTATTGCGTTACTGCATAGACACTGGTTTGCAGGGTTTCTTTTTGAACTTTGCTGTGGAGATGTGATAAGTGAGGCCATGCCCTCTTTGTTTCTCCTGCAGTTCCCCATGGGCCCCGGCTCTGACGGGCCCCTGGGAGCCATGGCTGGGATGGAACCACACCACATGAACGGATCACTAGGTAACACCATCCACTTCAACACGTCTAACTTACACTACGTATAATTATTGTGGTGGCATTCTTTTGCATTAAATGAGCGTACCTTTGTCCACTGTGGCACGTGGCAGATCAGTAGAGGCAAACAGGTTGTATTTCAGTGAGAGCCATTGTTTTAAAATGACTTCCTTATTTTCGTGAAATACAAACATTGTGTAATTGTTGTTTGTATTGTTTATATTTTAGGCTCTGGTGATATGGATGGCATGAACAAGGTAAATGTTATAACCATGCAAAGAATCTTTGCGTTTGAAATTTAATCTGGAAATAAAAAGGGAAATGTAAAAAAATGTTGTGTACTTCTTGTTTCCAGAATTCCCCAAACAATTTAAGTGGCATTAGCAATCCTCCCGGGACCCCGAGGGATGACGGGGAGCTGAGTGGAAACTTCCTCCACTCCTTTCAGAGCGAGAACGTGAGTCTCCCTTCTGGCCTGTTCCTCCCCTCAGCCTGAACTGTTGCTGACTGTAATACTTTGATGAAGCCAGAGGTGGAGCACTGTTGACCACAGAATGAAGCCACAGTCACAACATATTAACATCACTGACTTACAGTAGCACTGTGGAGAACAAGCTGTGTGTTTGACCAGGGCGCACTTGGCAGGGAGAAGATGTGTGTGTGCGTGTGTTCGTGTGTGTGTGTGAGTTGTAATACTCTCTTCTCTGTGCCTCCACAGTACTCTCCAACCATGACGATGAGTGTGTGACCTTCCCCCCTCTCCAGCCTATCCAACATTATTTGCCATCTTTCCAAGGATCTGAACTCACTATAGGACACAGCCAAACACAGCAGCACTGAATCAGGGAAGGGCGCCACATTGGTTCCACGCTCACGCCAGAATACGGATTGGAGAAAATCTAAATGGCTGGTGACTACTGGTCCTTGCTCAAAAAATGAAGGACAAATTTCTCCATTAATCACGACCCCATGTGTGACAAAACCAGCTACTGAAATGCATACATGACACGTTTTTATGTTCTCTGCCGAGCCCTCGTATCCCCCTCTTAGTCCCCTCGGCCCAGAGCGAAGAGAGGAAAAAAATGGTTGAAGTTGACCTCTTGTACTTTTTAATTATTGCTTTGTGGTGCAAGATGTGCAGGAAAATGTCTCCGCTTTTGTCATTTAAAACACTGGAGAGTGTGCATATGCATTGTGTGCTCGGAAAGTCTTTGTCTTTGTCCTTTTACTTATCGCCATGCATCCTGTGTCACAAGTCAGTTGACATCGGACTCAGAATTTGCCTTTACCCTGTGGCCACCTCTCTGAATAATGTACTATTCTTCCCAATGCCCACTTTTCTATTTAAAGAAGGTTTTTGAAAGGGGGAAACGATGTGAAAGAATACAGCTTTTATTGTGACGACCCTTCACAGTATGAAAGTGCTCAGATGGTTCTTGCAATGTCCAATTGATCCCATGTGATCAATTTTCAGTCTGTTACCGTTGACAGCAATGCTTCTCTGTCCTCTCTGCGGTTTTGATTTAAAACAGCTGGACCGCTGTCGCGTCCTGTCAGGAGGAAACCAGACCTGGGCATGAGGAGCGAGTGCATGAACGCTGAGAATCTGTGTACAACATACTACCTAGTGCTGCTCTCGTGGAAGCCCGCTTTAAGATATGGTGTATATCTCTTTACTTGCCTGTGCTTAACACTCTGTGCTCTTCATTGTCGTAACCGTCTGTGTTATTTCGTCTTTGGTTGATTATGATGAAATGGCTATGAATGAGCTACCCATTTGAATCTGATACATATTGGTTGTTCATACTCCCTCAGAATCACCCCCCCTCCCCCATTTTTTTTTAAATATTTTGATACAATCTTTGACTATCTATATTGCCCCAGTTATTCAGTTAGTCAAAGCTTTCTAAACTGATTCTAGTAGGCATCATTATAAACTTAGCAGCAGTCTTGTAAATGTGATGAGAATTATTTTTCCTTTTTTTCTTCCTGTGAACATTATGCATTATACACATCTGTCCTATGTTGCCTTTATTTGCTGATATTTTTTTATTTCAAATTGAGGAAAGATTGCTTGTTAATATAATTTTACAATAACTTATTTCACTGTGTGGGTTGCATTATTTTTTTTTTTTAATGTTGACTATGTTGATCCATGTCACAAATGACTATTCTTAACTAAACAGTTAATTAGCACACATGCAAAACCATTCAATAGATGAATGAAAAACGATTTGTTTTGTGATATCAGAGATGAGAAGGGATCCATCTTCAACTTTTCGATGTAGTACAAAGCAAACTCACTACCTGCAGGCAGCGAGCAGTGATCCCTGTGGGGGAGCCTGGGGGTCGCTGTAGTCCACGACTGCCAGACTAGCCAGAGGCAATCCTGGAGTTAATAAAGGAAGTCTGTGGCAGAGAAGGGGGGTGCACTTGCTCCAAAGTCTACAATTAAAAAACAGCCCTTGTGTTTTTCACCTCTCCTTCTCCCATTTGGAGAATAATGGCTTCACATTGCCCTCTGGTGGGCTTCAGTGGACTACACTAGAGGTCGACAACATTCACACTCCCTGAACACAGCACAAACATTGGCTTTACGGAAAGATTCTGGCGTGAATATTGACGACTGCACACGGTCGGGAGGATCTGACCGTGTTCTGGTTCCTTGTCTAACAATAGGAAACGAGGCTGAGCTGCTGCTGCTGGCTGCTCTCCACAGGATGTGGCCTCGCTGGGCAGGAGCCAAGCCTCCTCTCCAACTTCAGATCCACACAGCTAATGTTATGAAAGCAGCAGCAGCAACACAACACTGCTTTGTTCACTACCATGGTCATGTAGTAGACCATGAGGAAAGCATGAGCGATGGTCCTGTAGTTGTGACGTCTTGTTTGGTTTCTGTCACAGGATCCTGCTTTATATATTAACAAATTATTGGGGTTTTTTTCCCAGGAGGGTTTACACATGTTTTTAGAGGAAACATTTGTGTCATTGCTGCTCCTTTATTGCTTGGACCATGAAAAATATTATAGGTGAACATATCAAAATGTACCCGAATATAAAATGACATGGTCAGATTATTAATTCACTGTTAATAGGCGGAAGACGAACAGAGACAAAAGGAAAGTCTACAAACAAACAAAAAAATTTGCTGATTATTCTTACCTTGAGACTGTTGCATCTGTAATATTTTCCATTATCAAAAGAGTCACAAGCCATTTTCACCTGTCAATCATAGACCTTGAAAAGCCCCAAAACTCACATTTGGAGAAACTGTTGTGTAACAGAAGTTTTCAAATTGAAAGGCGGCCCTCCCCAGGGAGGCTCCGGAGTTTCAGTAAATGAAAACTGAAAAAAACAAAAAACGTATGAAAAGAGTTCAGAGATACAGTTGTTTGGGGAATTTGACTGTTTTCCCCTTTTCACTTTCTCTGACTCAGAAACTAATTTTGTATTTGGTTTAGTCTGAAGTTATGTCCAACTATCTTTGCTCAATTGTTGAGCGTCTATGGGATAATCATGATCATATGTAGGCTTCCAGAAACAGACAAACTATACAAGATATATAAGGTGGAGAGAGGGGAGCTGCTTTTTCTTTGTTTGCTGTAGAAACCTCTGCTGTGGAAGAATTAAAAACAACTTAAAGTCAGTTTACAGCGAGGGAGGCATTTTTTCCAAACACGTTATATAATCGAATCCAAAATCTGTCCATGTGTGGAGATAAGACAGTTAGCTATTAACACACATCGGGGCCTGAATGCCACACTCCACCCCTCCGTGCATGTCTGTGTACACGCTGGACTCGTTGAACTTGCTAACAGTCATACAGAACAACTTGTTTACCATTTATCACATCCAGACCAGACAGCAAACAACCGCCAGATTCTGGCGTGGCGGACGACTGCTGTGTGCGTCAACATTGAAGTCCTGCAGCTGTTTTCTCTAAAGAATTGTGATGTCAAAATTAAGACCGTGCAGTTTTTTGCAGAACATCTTATTCGATCCAAATAAATCGGGGGGGGGGGAGAGAGAGCGCATGATTTACCATAATTTAGAATACAACTATAGTTATGTGGCAAACAACGGCTTCCACGCAGTCCTGGTGCTTCTCATTTTGAATTACCTACTGTGAGAGCAATAATTGGATCATTCATGAGAGAATTTGATGTGCTTTTTATTCAACTACGCTGCCAAGCAATGGAAGGAGGAGTATGGCAAACACTGATAATCCCTCATCTTGCTCACTTGTGTCATGATATTGAAAAAAAACCCCACACAAAGTACAACATATATGTATAAATTGAGGACTTTAATGAGGGATCCCAGATTATTAATGCAAGCAGCCCTTAACAAAATTGTAATAGAAAAGGACATTTATTCTGATTAAATGTAATAGAGATTATATAGTAAATATGTCCAATCATAAATGCCCCTATAACATTCAGAGGAAACCTACTTCTCACTAATGTTTCATCAAATTACAGTCACTAGAGGTTTACACTGTAATCGTCATGGTAAAGCAGCTTCCTGGTGAATTATATTGGAGCACTTGTGGACAGAAGTAAACCTTAGTGGAATAAACTGGACTATCAGACACCTGTATATTGAAATATCTCCAACACAAACACCGAGTGGACCATGTCTCTGTGTTTCACTTCATCAGGCTACAGAGGCCAATGGTTTGATCTGTAGCCGTCACTAAGAAAACACCGAGGTGAGTCCAGGCTCAGAGGTTGACAGTTCAAGTTTTCAGAGTGCAGAGACTTTAGAGCAGCGAGAGAACTACATGTGGATGTGGAAGTATATTAATTAGTGCCTGATTTTAAGAAAAGATTACCAATCTTCTTATTTCATCTTCTCCAGGAATGAACGCACCTCTAATGGATTGTAGCCCCATGGTCCCATCCCCCCCTAGGAAACAGTGAGGAACATTTGTTAAAACCAGAGAGAACACCGGGACATGTCTCTGCCATGTATTGATATGTTAATTCTAGATTTCTGTGGCCTGGCTCCTTGCCAAGAATTCTGGTTGAGTCTGTGTTGTTTACTGCTCTTCCACACGCAATAGCGTGACTAGGCATAAAAGTAGGCATTGCATGTGGACATTTACACCCATAATGCTGGTATTACTTCTAATCGCACGATTGCATGAGGAGAGCAAAGAGGGTGGAGAGAAAGAAATTTCCTCTTGACACCTTCCTTGGAAAGTCCCTGATAACGGTCACGTAAAAGGAAAAGTACAGGAGCTGGTGGTGCAGGTGGTGCACAGATCTCACCTTGTAGACGACTTTCCCAACCTGAAGCACATAAAGCCGCTCAGGCAGAGCGCCATACTTTACGGCAGTGACATCATTCATTTCATCCACCACCACCGGACACAGGGGCTCCTTTTCAACCAGGACCTGTGCCGCAGACAGTCTGTCCTCCAGGCTCTGGTGCTGGTTGATGTTGAAGTTGTTGGTGAAGGCCCAACCGTCTGTGACAGATGAGAAAAAGAAAAAAAGCATATAGGAAATCCTGTTTAATGGTTGTTGCATAAGTAGCCTACATAACAGTAGAGTTACTGTGTGTTTGGTGAACGCAGCCCAGACTATGGAAATTGTTTCTGCCTCGTGAGCTCTTTTCTAAACTGCATTTCAACTTATTTGCTTTGGTGAACTGAAACACTCATTATCAGAATGTTTTGCTAAGATTTGATGATGCAAGTCTTGAGAAGACTTCAGGAAAGCTCTTATCGTTATAACTCATCTCACCAACTGATGTGATCTTGCAAAATAAAAACTTAAACTGCTGTATTTTTGATTCTCAATTGCATGTTTTTTTAAGTCTGTAAAGTGCAGAAGGTCTTTGATAATTATAGATGATGCTGTAAATTGGAGGGTGAAGAAAACCAAGTTAAGGCACGTGTCCATTTCTTTAAAAAAATCCAATAGTTTATGTGCACTTTTTAAGTATGTCATTGATAATAAATAGTTTTCTTTATTCCTCTATTTGATCTCCTCCACCCACACGTCATGCTGGTGACGACCCACAGGTCACTCCAACGACCTCCACCCACCTGTTGAATGAGCCTCGGCGACGTAGACCACCAGGAAGTCAGCGACGTCGCTGAAGTCCCTGACGAGTTGCTTGAACTCGTCAAGTTTGTACATGAACGGGGGTCAGGTGCAACTTCCGAAACTCAGCACCAGCGGCCTGTTGCCTGCAGAGGAAACACAGCAGAGGATTAGGAACGAATCAAAGTGATGGGACCATTTCATGAAGGTGTGAATCTGCACAACGGACCCTTGAAGAACTTGCACACAGTTGTTCTCTCTCCGTCCATGGTGACCACAGGTGTGTCCGGAGCTTCTCCACCCTCGAAGGCCTCTTGTCCGAGGGACAGCCACATGCTCTGAGCTGCGATTTTTACGAAATCAAACGATAAAAATGTCGGACCCCAGTCTTCATAACTAAACTTCTGATTCTGGGTCATTGTGGTCTTTTCCCCCATCTTGAGGATTTGCTTCCTGGCGAGGCTTGGTGAGATAAAATGCAAAACCTTGAGCAAGATGTTGAGTCCTATCATGAAGCAGAACATGCATGCGGTCGAGAAGTAGACCCATAGTTTTTGTATCAGCATGTTGGCACCTTGGTGGAGTCCCGTTGTCTGAGTTTCTCTTACAGAAGTGTCAGCTGTTGTCGGACACCGCGGTTACCGCCCACTCGCTTCATATAGACCAGCTGCATTCAAGGACTCGTTTTTCAGCTCGTAATTTCTACTACAGTACACAAGGAGGAGCAACAATAACTGCAGAGGTACTTGCCCAGCAAACTAAGGATGTGTCCCGCAACATTGAGATTAGTCCTCGATCCTTTCATTATCGAGTCTTCAAAAAAAACGTACTACTTGGAAGTCTCTTTAAGGAGAAATATGACCACGTGCCACAGACTGTTTACAGTCTACACGAAGTGATTACATTATTTCTAGGTGGTATATGTTTCTTCCCCCCCCGAATCATTAAAGATTATTGTAACCATTTCAATAAAAATAATACGTCTTTTGAAGAAAAAAGAAGAAAAAAAGATGAAGAAGTAAACACTCTACCCAGGTTGCCTTTTCTTCCAAATGAAAAAAAAAAGAAAAAAGGCAGCAGAGCTTCCTGGCCTGGCAGTCGTGGGATTTAGCGAAACGGGTTGAATTTCTTTTTCTCAGTTCATGAAATATTTTTCATTCAGGTGCTGCACAGGTGCGTTTAAGATTGTGGGCACATCGTCAGGTCAGTGGCATGTGTTGTTTCAAACGACCTGGTGTATATCACAAACATCACAGGCCACTCACCTGTTTTCACTCACCACACCTGGAGGTTCAGCTAGCTAGCGTCTGGCCTAGCTAGCTAGCTAGCTCGTCATCAAAACTCGTTGAATTCATCGCTACTTTGCAGTTTCTTTTTCATAAATCACTTGGTGGTTAAATGAAGGTAAGTCACGTGTTCTCCACGACTGTGCCTAATTTTGTGCATTTTCATTATAAAAGTGACAATACATTCTGCCATGAAGATATTACCCCAAAAGTGCAAGAATCACATAAACATTTAATCAAATTGAATTTTCACATCACTCCTTTTTTCAACATGTTCTGTTCATAGAGCAGCTACACCTGCCCCCGTCATAGTCCTCCATCATGCAATAATTATACTGTATATTTTGCTTGTTGAATGACTTATTCTCAGATAAACTTACTGAGCATTTTATTAAGAACACCACACTGAGACTGGGCAGTTCCTCCCTTTGCTCTGAAGAACACCCACATTCCTCTGAGGTATTGAATCCACACTATGGTGGAAACATCCCTTAAGACACTGTGCTCCATGTTGACATGATTGCATCGCTTTTTCTTCTTTGCAGATTCGTCAGCTGCATTCAGCTCTGGTGATGGGGGAGGCCACAGTACAGTGGACTGTACACGGACATGTCCATGGAGCCATTCAGGGGTTGGTAAGGAATGTGGGATTTTTTTTTTTTCATATTCTGTAACACCTCCAAGTTACTTTCTCCAAAATAACAACTGGGAGAGAGGAACCCTCTGAGAAAAGCCAAACAGAAAGTTTGTATTTGAGTAGGTATTTGATGACTTGAATTGATTATATACATTTATTTCATGATTTGAAATTGTAAAAACACAAACTTTTGCTGTGAGTTTATAGAAAAGAATGTATTACTGAAATGACCAAATTTACTAGTAGGTTGTGACAGTTTACAAGAGCTCAGATTTTCTTAACTCATACAATAACATTTGCACAATGTTTTTTTTACGTACCTCCCTGTTCACCATAACAACACTGCGTCAGAGTCTATATCAGTCAACTATCATGTTTAAATTTAACCCCTACTCACAAAAAACTAGGACCTGATATTTAAAGATATTGATATTGACCCAGTTGTTTTTTTTCCCACCACTTCCACTCAGAAGCCACTAGATGGCGCTGCAGAACAGCAGTCCCCGAACACAACGCGGTTGATGTTGAAAATCCTCAGACCAAAGAACAAGTTAACTCGGGATCATAGGGACGATCATACATTAGATATATTTGAGAAATGTAAGATCTTTACTCAGAAGGTGAAATGCTCTAATTTGTTCATTAATTCATTTAAAATCAAATATCAATTATATATATATATCTGTTTAAATAGTCAGTAAAACGTCAACCTCCCTAGATGCAAATATTTTCAAATGGCCCAATGCCTCTCTATTGACTTATTACTAATAAGCCGTTCATCTTTTTTTCGTGTGTCTCGTTCTTCACAGTATGAGCATTGGGCCAGAAACCCATCTGACAACCGCCGGACACAGTGTGGTATTACTGAGTCCTGAGGCTGCACAGCTGGCATTGAAATTGCAATATGGAAGTCAGGCAACTGCGACGCATTGACATAATTACAAAGCATTTTCCCCCTCCTACAGCTGCAGCATATACGATAAAGCACTGATAACATGAGTGTGGTGTAGCAGCTGATTGTGTGATAACACTCCTGAGTCCTGTGCCAAAGTTTGGATCGCAGCTCAATGAATGGCCTGTTGTACAAATGCTTTGACTTCCATCTTTTGAATGGATCGGCAGGTGATCGAAACAAGGTGCACTCTATGGCCGAGAGCACGCGTGGTCATCGTGTGCGTACACCACGAATGGTCTCACAACAATCTTTACATGCAAGCTGCAGATTTACGACGACCGTGCAGCCGTCCTGATCCAGATGTTACCCTCCCACAGAAACACGGACACGGCTCTGATTGGCGCTCCAGAGTCCCGCGGAGCAGGGGAGCTATCGGGTGTCAATCTCAGAGAGAGAGAGAGAGAGAGAGAGAGGGAGGGAGAGAGAGAGACGCATGGGATGCTGATGATTGATCCTCACTGAGAGGATGCTATCGATGCTGCTCGCAAACGCTCCCCCCTCCAGTTTGCTAAACATGCTAATGTGCGCCATCAGACCTGCTCCGCTCCTGAAAGGCTCATCGCACCAGGTAGGTGTTCACCGAACCTCAGTGTTGCTGTCCAATGTGTCCATTCCTCCTCCATGTTTGCACCGTCACGAACTTATGAAGTAGGAAAAGAAACAACATAAAAAAACGGCCTCTGTGTTTCGGCGTTGTTCACAGACTCGGCGGTGATTGATGCGTTTCCCTCCTCCCGTGCGCGCAGGTAATGTGAGCAGCGTGCGCGCGCACACACTGCACAGGCAAGCCGAGTGACCGATGCAGAACTCCCCGGCGCTGTTCGGGATGGTGAGCCACTGTCAGGCGCCAGTCTTCACCGACTTCCCCGGCGTCGCGCTCTCCGTGTACAGCGGCGGCAAGGCGGACATGTGCGCGCGGCGGGCCGGGGGCGCTGCCTTCGGCGCGCAGATGTGCCGGAGCCCCCACGACGCCGCGGCCCACATGAACTGCGGCAGCCCGAAGCGAGTCGGCGCGGCCGAGCCGAGGGCGCATCTGTCGGCCAAAACCCCGCGCTCGTGCTTCTCTCTCGCACCCATGCAAGGTAGGACCCTCAGCATTTCACTGACGATGCGGGTTACAAACGTTGATCAACACAGTCGATTCACGAATGAATCACGGTTTAATTTGATTGCTTCTCCAAATACAAAAATATGAGGATAACAATACCGAAGTCAATCAAACAGCAGTTGACCCAGTTCTGACAGGGAATGACAATGAGATTAATAAAAAAACAAAACATCATCTGAAATGATGCTGCCGCCATATGATTCTGTTATAGAAGCATCCTTTGATGCAGCACTGTTTAGCCTACTTCTTTTTTTAGTGAGAGTTTGCAGTTGTGGATTAGCTTTGCTAATTAAACCCAGAACCTCACTTGGATCCCTGGCCAATTCATAAATAACGCCACAATCAAAGTGTCTGCTGCACATGAGGGCCATGTGAAGCGATGTGCATTATGTGCAGTTGTCCTGCCAGGCAGGCGTGCTATTCCTTGCGGATGTTAACAAGGCATGGCAGCCTTTAGTTCATGGGGGGATTAGTGAGAGATGTTGACTCATTTAGCCAAATGTGGAAAACTGTGTCAACCTCCAGCCTTTGACAGGTTGAAACAGATCTTTAATGAATAAACAAATCAGTTTTTTTTCCTCTCTCTAATTTTGCTCTTAATCTTTGATAATACTCAAGTTACATTTCAAGTCTTTATGTGCTCCAATGCATTTTTAAATCTCTCCCCCCAAAAAATAGAACAAACTTTGACATCGGCTCATCAGTGAAAGCGAAAACTTAAAAACAACAATTACACAGATGAAATGAGCGCTGTCATACAGAGAGGATCCAGAGTGGAAAAGTCGTCTCTCAGTCCGTGTGGAAGCCTGCTCCATCCTGTTTAGACAGAGTGTTGTTGTGAGAGGGCGGAGGTAATTACAGCCCCCGTCCTAAATTATGATTAGACGGAACAGACTTTTATATTAGCAATCATCCTTGCAGCAAGAAGAAGATCAACGGATTTGATTATTGTTTCTTCTCGCTAAACACAAACCATATGTCTGCTGAGTGTGTCTCAGCATTTATGAGTTCTCTTGGAGCACAGTTGTGCCCTCAGCCCTCCATCCGCAGCGTCCCGCTCCAGAATGAATCGTTGCATTGTCTCCGCAGCGCTTTTGAACTCGCTTCCCGTAAATTTGGGGAAGGCAAGATGCGCTGTGTTTGTGGATTATGCTGTGCAGATTAGCACTGGAGCAGACACACACACACACACACACACACACACACACACACTCGCACACACATACGCACACACGTCCATTTGTTTCGCTCTTACTTGGTGAGGCAGTTGAGTGATGTTTTAATAATTTCAATATCTTGTGGGTTTATGAATTAAAATAGCTTTCAGTCCTTTTCCAACAACTTTTTCCTGAAGCACACATTGATTCACCCACTCATCAAAATGTGCTTGATGATTTGGCAGTAATTCATTTTTGTTTATTTTTTTTGCAGTCATATTCGGGTTATGAAACTTTTTATTTCGATTTAACTCCCTAATGTATCTTCTTCTCATGCCCCGTCTCTATCCTATATGTTGTTTTACAGCCTCTTTTTTGTGAGCATGGAGTATGAAAGCGATCTCAGCACTCATCAGTCTTTTGTATCATGCCTCATTTCAGGCTGATCGAGTTACACACTCCCATTTAGGGACAGAACTCGAGCTTGAACTGCATTTTCAACCATTACTCAAGATTTATGCTGTAAAGAATCTCTGAACAAACACAGACTGTAATATTTATCCTGATGGAAGTGAGGCATTAGGGAGAAGAACTTACCTCAGCTGGGAGATTTCTGACCTCAAACATTTACCCTGTGATTGCAAAATGTAAACAATTACTCAGTGATAAATGATAAAACACATTGCACAGGTGATGTTTCATATAATTCGGTTTTATAATTTTTCCGGGACGCTGCACTGTAGCAACATGTGTTGTACAGTACTGCTTTGCCATTTTTTTTATTAATGCAAATCCATTCTGTGATTCCTTTTTTATACAATTGAATAAGTGTGTGTTTGTGTTTAAATAAAATAGTGAATATGTGAGTGAGAGACCGTGACACTGGTAGTGTGTTAATAATGAACGAATGAGTGAGTTGCAGACTGAGTGTTTTCTGTCGATTCTACATTTTTAATAAAAAGAAAGAAATCCAACATGTTACTGTACCACTGCATTTAAAATTATAAGCTGCTCCCAGCTTTAATAAAAAAAAAATTGTTCCTTATTTTTCTGTGCATCGAGTCGAATGAAGCACATTTGGAAACCGTGTGTATTTGCTCTTTGTGAGTTGAACAGCGGCTGATCATCCCAAAACACTGCGTGTCTATAAAATGTGCTATAAATATTAGTACCCACCAGCAAAGAAAATATTTATCTTGCAAAGAAAAACACTTGACCCCTCTTGAAAAAGAATATCAGGTTTGAATGAAGTGTGTACTCTAGCATCATTTGATACCTCACTAAAGTTTCTCCTGGCCGAGACGATGCTGCCGCGTCTGTGAGCTTATTTGAGGAAAATGTTTGAGTTAGCGGAGTCTCACACTCCCTCTCTCAGATACATGCAGAGGTCCGTCTGTTTATCCAGCCTGCAAAGAGGTGACTAATGGGCTTTTGGATTCGATCATTGTCGAACATTTTCATATTTCTGTGAATGCTCCCCGTTGTCTTTTGCTGACACACTGCATCACAGTGTGGCACGTTGTCAATAAGTATCCACACAACGTCTTCATACATGCAGCGCACACACACCTGTATGCAAGGACACTAACACACACCAGCATCCATTTCTAATACATGCAGACACTGTGCCAACATGTGCTCAACACACACACACTATACCACACATTGACCTCCTCACACACACATACAGTACACACACACACACACACACACACACACACACACACACACACACTTTTTTTGTGGTGAAGTGCATTGGCACAAATGTTGAATTCCCCCTAACTGACTTAGTTTCCTGTATTTTCCACAGCAGCATTTGTAGACGTCAGACTACGGGGTGATAATCTGACTGTTATGAGAAACAAGCGAACATTACAGCTCGCTTTGATTCTCCGCTGTGTCAAACACTCAATGACAGCTTCCCAGTAGCCTGTGAATAATTCTGCTTGTTAGTGCATAGAGGAATGCATTACGTACCCGTGGCAAAGTTAAGTTATTCTGATCAAACAATGTGGACTATTTATTATTGTTTTTCTTAACAGAAAGAACAGTTAAAGCTGCATGGGATAGATTTCACTATTACTTATATATCTCTTCATAAAATTTCTGATACAGTAGAGAAGCTGATTCTGAAAACATTCATATTATTCTCATCCTCATCATCAACATCTCATTAAAGTCAACACAAATATGGTGCTCAGACCAGCTTACAACAGAGCTGTTGTTCACATTTAAAATATCAGCGTGCCCCAGTGTCTTTTTTTTGGTGGGGATAGTTTCCTATAAATAAATCTTAAGATTTGTGTCACGTAAAATGTTTATACAGCTGTAATTCTGGGAAAGTGTTTGCTTCGGCTGTTTCATGGAGTTTTGAGTTCCTTAAAATGCCTCGGACTTCAGGCTTATAATGGTTTTAGGTTTGGCTTTGATGTATGCGCAGATAATTTTGTTTATTCGTCTTGGATTTCAGTAATGTTTGACTTGTGTTACTGCGGCATTATTATACCAATTTCAGTGAATCGGGGGTGTGACGGGAGTCTATATAAATCAAAGTCTCCAGAGTTCCTTTTGTGGTGGCTCAATGCTCCTGCGGTTCTGTTGCTTATTGTTGAAAAGACTTAAGAGATGGTATTGGATCCTAAATCTTCGGAAAATATATCCCTGATGGTCGGATTGATCAACGGAGGAAAATGATTGAGCAAGTGACAGAGCAGTGTGTTTTTTGACTGCAGTTTAAAATAAGGGCACCAAGTTGAATAGTTATGATCTTGAATCCGTCAGCATTTAACCTTCCTATGCAGCTGTTCAGCAGTTAAATGAGGCTGTGTAGATTAAATAAAACCATTATGATCATGATCGTCTACAGTGTGAATACTGAATCACTTATTTGCTAGTGTCAATTTTCTGGTTTGACAATCTCACTATGAAATTAAAGTTTCCAGAAGTCCAGAATTTGATACGAAGAGCATGTCAAATTAATGACCTTTTGCCTTTGTCATCTTCACAGGAGATATTCGAAGAGGAAACTGTTTCTTAAGCAAACATGACTGACCCTAATTATGCCGTTTTATAAAGAATATGAGCCCTTGACATCCCGTGAATATTAATATCAAGGCCTATATCAAGCTTAGATTTTCTTTAGTGTAAAGGGGTTATTAATATTTTATTCTGTATCTAATCAAGATATTAAACAAATTTTTAATTATGCTGTGGGTGGGAAATTAATTATGGCTTATACAGTCATATCATCAAATACACAGACGCAACTGGAAATGCTGGGTTTGTGCCCCTCTCACTTTTACATTAGTTCTTAAAAATTGGGATTACAACAATATAATTGCTTCTTTCTTCTTCTGAAATCAAATATTTTTTTTTTCCATGCTAATTTGTCAGCAACAGACTGAATTTCTTCCAAATCTGTGGATCTCTTCTCTTTTGAAAAGAGACTTGAATAGTTAACTTAAATAATGAGGACTAAAATATGTTTTTATCAAGTGAAACTAATGTGGAACAGAGTGAATGTGGATCTCAACACCGCTGTTGGACAATATGCCCGAAGGTTGTAACAGTGAAGCCAGATTAAGACGACTCTCCCTCCCAACTGTTGTGAAAGACCAGTCAACCCTTGGAGAAAACATTTTGCCGTCACTGCAGCTGATAAGAGATTTGACCTCCTTTTTTTTTTACTTGTGCTTTACCTAGTGTAACTTCAGAGGTTGACCAAGAGTTTGTGTACAGCTTTACTTGGAAAACAAGAATCTGTTAACAAAGGGCCAGACATCCTCTCTTTCTGTTGTGCCTCTACATCATGTGGACCTACACATATGGCCCTGTTTATCCACATCAGCAGCAGTACAGTAACAGTAGCATTCTTTTCCACAAGGTTTCTTACCAGTCAGTACATTCCCATGAACTAAGAGCGAGCCTCGGCCCACGTCTTCTGCGTCTCGGATGAGCTCAGCAGTGAGTTATGGGCAAACGCGAGGGTGCTGCCTGGGAAGGGTGTTTCAGGGTGTAATGTTCACAGCATGTTCCATTGATTCATTAAGCCGAGGCATCGGTGATGATTCGGCAGCGGTATTCCCGTAAACCCCTGTCTGACTGAGAAGTAGACGAGGGAATGCTGGGTAATGGAATGAGAGCACTTCCTGAGTCACCGCCACTAGAGAGGCAGATTGAGAGAACACCCTTGGTCTGGCATCTGCTTGGCTGAATCACCTCAATCGAACTGGCCAGGATTAGACGTGACGTGTGTGGAAACAGGAGAGACATGGCAGAGGAAGAGACGAGTGTTGCATCGACTTGAGAGAGAGGGGAGATCTATGGGAGGTTGTGACGGTTGCTGCGTCAGTATCTTGTGAAGTTTGTCCTCTGAAATTATTAAATTAAAATTTTTAATCTGAGCTCTGTTGTCTCTCCGCTCTCTCTTTAGTCGGTGTCAGTCGGGTCAGATGTTCTCATTCTCATGTGACCAGTGTGGTATAACTGTGGCATCTCGCTGTAACCAAAGGCATTCTGACTTTCATGCTGCCAGTGAAATCCAAACAGCAAAAATATGATCTGGTTTGAGTAAGTGTCGAAATATCTCTGGAATACCAGGAGAAATGTGCTCTGGGCCTCAGTTTAATCAAGAAAAAGCTGCAGAGTTGGCTCCGATGTGTCATCATAAAAATGTATTTTTAGAACCAAACCTTGCCTTGAGAGGTACTCACGGAGTTTCACACACTTTCGACGATGAGAGGTTTCAGCTGCCAGGTCTCGTGAATTTAGATTTATTTTACCTTTGTTTTTTTTAACTATTTGCAGATAAAGAGACCCCTCTGCTTCTCTTGGATTGTTTTTCGCCTGGACAGGCATGCCACAGCTGACTGCATGTCTAAAGCGTCTGTATTACTCACGCATTTTCAGACAGCAGCGACTCCTCTCGCAAACCTCCCCGTGTATGACTTAGCACACGGGTGGGTTTTTGATTTACATCTCAGCTGTGCCACTTGCTGTTCTTGGCTCGACGCTGCTGTGTTTCATCAAAGAAAAAAACGCTCCACTCTGACTGTGGCAGTTAAGGCGGCCGTCCGCCGCTGCGCTGCCTCTGCCAGAGCGGGGCCGAGAGCTGATGGGGCCCTCACAGCTGTCAGCTGGAGAGAGAGAGACTGAAAGAGAGAGACGTGTCTGTGAGGGTTAGGGATTCACTGACCCCCATAAATAAGCACCAGGGACTCAGATTGTGTTAGTGTGAAAGGGAAGTTTTTTGTCATCCGAGTCAATCATGCGGAGGCTGCTTTTTCCCCTAGAGTATGGCACTATCGGCACTTCATCTCATATGACCTGTGGTCAAGATGTGAGTAACATTCCCAACATGTAACAGTTACTACGTTACATTAAATAGTGTCTGTAAATGGCTCTTTTTACGAGGCTGGTCTTGTTTGGGATTAATCTGCAAACCAATCAAACTTTGGCTTCGACCAAGCGGCCAAAAACAAATGGGCAAACACAATGCGAGCCGAGGCTGTTTTAATGTCTTCATTAGAGCGCAGGAGGAGAACGCAGCCAAAAAGATTGAGTTTTATCCTCTCTCTTGTTCTCTCTCCGTCTCTGCCAGGAAGCCTCCATGGGGCAGTGCCCAGTCAGCTCACCGCACCATTGGCTGGCCCTGCCCCAGAGGACTATGAAAGACATTATAAAGTCTAATAGTGCAGTTTATATGCTTTATTAGTGCTCATTAATAGAAGCCCGAGCATTCTGGGAGAATTACTTATTCTCTAGTCATGTGCAAGCCACTCCAGCCGCTGTGCCGCATTAACTTGCTTACAGGACTAAAAAGTACACGATAGAATGAAGTTTGCTTAGGGAGAAAAAAAACAAACACTTTACTCTCGTTTCTCTGTGAATGATGTGGGTTGACATCAATCACAAACCCTGAGCGTGACAACTTGCACTTCTGTGCTCTGCTGCTGTGGACTCGGATATTCATATGTGCATTATGTCTTGGCAGATAGAGATCTGTGCACATTATTGTCCTAGATAGAGAGCCAAGTTTCATCACACAATATCTATTGAATTATTCTTTCAAGGAGATGTTTTAAAGCACTGGCAAGCAACATTTGTAGTCTAAATTTATTATAGCTTATGTATGGCTTGAAGTCAAGACCGCTAAGGTTTCATCAGCACAGAGATTGATATCGTCCTGTTCGTCCAGCGTGAGCGCTCAGGCAGCGCTGAGGCACAGGTGGACTGACGTGTTGTCAGAATGTTTCTTTTTCAAGGTGCACATCTGGACAGCACAGCGCTGCATGATGGGAGGAAGTGGAGGATTTTGGGAAAGTGATGCTGGTGCTCTGTTCGAGTTAAGGCTTGTAACTCTAAGTTGCAGGGAGCTTTGCCAGGCTGACTCTGGATGTTAATAAAGTGTAGAGGTTCCATGCCAGCGCTGTGATCTTTGATGCTTAGGGTTATTTTTACAGACTTTCTTTTTACAGACAATCATATTTGAAAGGGAAGGCTGTGGCCTTATATCAGCCACGGAGCAAGGAGATCGTGTATGTGATAGGAAGATGTAATTTCCCATGATGTGATGCCGTGGAGTGCATGGCTTTTTTTTTCATTCTGTGGGAATATGTTGTGCATGAGAACTTCCCTAAGAACTGAAACAGCAAACAAGTCAACACTATAAGGGTTTTTAAATTTGAGTTTGACTCTCTAGCGTGCTCTGCCTCAACATAAACACACAGAGTAGTTGTCTAACCAAGTCAGTCTGAAGTGTGTTTCAGCAACATTTCAAATGGGGATAGAGATCATTGCTGAAATCTTGTTCCCTTTTCTGTTGAGTTGTCTATTTATCCTCCTCTTTTTGTCTGTCACATGTCAGTGTCTTCTTGTAATACTCTTTGACAGACCGCTTGCCAAACGAGTAGTTGAAGGAATGTACTTGTAAGAGGACTTTGGCTTGTAGCTGCTGTGCTGATGTCGCTGTCTACTACAGATGTCGGCTTGATTTCACCCTCTGGAACGGAAAACCGCTTCTCACAGATGAGCTGGTTGCTCTGCCCAGTTTCCTCTGGAAACAGGAGAGACATCTGTTATCTCCTGGCTCCTGTAGTATCTGTCTGATTTACATTCTCTGCATCAAGCTGCGTTTAAAAGAAGGCAGTTTTCGTTCTGCTGGCAAACCTTTCCTGTAATCCTAACGGAGAAAATGGTTTGGCTGGAAGCAGTTTTGTTGAAGACAATCCGTTCTGTTCTTCTTTGATTTACTGTTGCCAAGATTAAGTATACTACCTCTTTTCTCCATTTGAACTAAGGCTCATAAGGGCTGCGCAATAAGTGTGTTAAATGGATCCATATTACACTGAGTAATAGCCTCAGTATGCACTCTTCATTAACATGCTTAACATTCCCCCAAAGACCCAGAAGTCGGCTTCTCTAATACACAGCTTAACACAAACATCATGTTGGACACGTCGGATCTCTTATGGGGCTCATTTTTGGCAGCTTTAGTAGTAAGGAGGTTTTGACAGTGTTTGCGTGTGTGTGTGTGTGTGTGTGTGTGTGTGTGTGTGTGTGTGTGTGTGTGTCTGCCGGCATGCTTATGTTCATCAACTTTAAACATGAAAACCTTGAAAAGTTAATAAAAAACACACTTTTCTCAGCTAATTAGAGCAAAGATTCAACACAAAACCTCCAGTATAGAGGTTAATACATGTTGTTGCTTTTAGTTTTGTTGGCTGATGAACTTTTATACTGGCCTGCCACTTGTTGCATGTTTCCAGAACTGACAGCGCAGCCTTGTTTTCCAAAGAATGAAATCTCAGTACTTAATTGATGCTGAGCCACTGATATTTATCAAAGACTGAGTAATTTACCAACGAGACACTATTATGGTAATTTAATACTTTTGAACAGTTGAAGATGTCAAATCTGTTTGTGTTTGTGAATCAGTGAATTTGTACATGTTATTGTACATTTTATCAACATATGAAATGGTTGCCTTGGAACACACCTCTTGGATCTTCCAAAGCTTAATTCAATTCAATTCAAATTCAGTCCAGTTTTAGTTGTATTGTGCCAAATAACAACATACATTACATTGGCGACTATCTGCAACAAGTTTTCCAGTAGGGGAGACTCACCTGCTTGACGCACTGCTGTCCAAGAGTAGCTTCATGGGAAAAAAATATCTTTACTGCATCCAATACATCCAAGGCCTTCAAAGGGAAATGAAGAGCAACAGTGACAAAACCATACTCTCAACAGTGGTCAAGACTTTCCCCGTTAACTACTCTCCATTCATTCACAACCAACCAGTGTACAGGTGAAATACCTGACGCTTAAATGAGTTCTTTCTCGGTCCACCAAGTTTTGAGGAAATTAGTTTCGTAGTTTTTCGCCTAATCACGATCCTGCTGACTGACCGACTCACAGACAGACAGACTTTATTATTGATCATAAACATTTTTTAGCAGCAGTGGCATGGGTTTCTTTTTATGTTTAATACAGATTGGTAGGGATGGGCGTGTTATGTTTAAAAAATGGAAGTTGAATGCTTTGGGAACGTAGCTGTCCTATATCCGACTTGTTGTTCACAGCATTTTCCCCCGGTTCAACGTTCAACCTTTACGATGAAGCCAAAACCCATCAAGAGAGAAAGAGCGTCACTCACCTTAAAACCGACACGCTGAGGTTTTTGGATCCACACAGGCAGGACACATGGGACAAAGGTTCAGTAACCAATAAACCTTCCTGTTGCAGCAGGAAATGTCTCTCATATATCACCAGGAGTTTTTTGACAGGAATCTTTAGGACGAGTGCCTGGCTCTCTGCCCAGTATATCATCTCTGAAGCTGAGTCATAGATTTAGCGGACAGATAGAGGGTGTGAGCAAAGGAGAGGGGAGCTAGATTTCCCTCTTCTGTACTTATTTGTGTGTATCCAACTTTTACCCTTGAAAAGTCAGCCCGTGGCACATGTTGACCAATACCGATAAAAAAGCCTAATCAGGCACTTTAAGCTCGACAGTGATCTAATAGGCGTGTGTTTGAAAGTTGAAATGAATTAGGCAGCGTCACAGCCGTGACAGCCAGGTGCTGAGCACTTGGCCCGGCGTAGCAGATCCTCGGCCAATTGGAAACTGCTTTGCAGAATTTATCTGCACCCTTCTCCCTAGACAAATTATTTTATTGTTCCCACACAGTTGGTTTTAATTTCGTTTTTTGGCTAATGATAGGCTTAGAGCATGTGGGTTATTGTTATTCCTATTCTGGGCTATTCCTCTCTTCAGCTCAGATACCAAAACACCACACACAGAATGTACACAAAGATGGTACACAGAGTAGGAAATGTTAGTGGATAGCTCAAGATGGACAATCTTGATATGCTCATGCTTAATGACAACCTGTATACGCTGTAAGTGCCTCTGTGGCATGACCTTAGTGACGGTCTGTCAAACTGGGTAATGCTGCTTCCTGAAGGAGCAACTTCTGTACAATCCCCCCTCGGCGAACCCCAAACCCCGCTCCAAAACCTTTAATCACATTATTCAGTGTGTCTCATGTACTGGGACTAGTAGATATGCTGTGTGAGAGCTGCAGATGCGAGAGATAGGGTGAAACTCGCCTCGTGTCCGAGCCCTGCACTCTGCCTGACCTGAGCTCAGTACATCAGGACTAGGCCGCTAATCTTTTACAAATGCTGGGAGTCACCGTGGCCAGGCCCTCTCTGAGATGGCTTAGTCAAAACAGCCCCGCTTCTCCTGAACACAACCTCGGCCTGTAGCTTAATTCTCAAACGCTGATTAACTAACAAATACCTGCTGCTTGTTCCACAGCATTACACAGCCCGGTGCAGTCGGCAGAGCTGCATGGAGTTTGACAGTGTGTTTGCTGCCCTGTAGAGGAACCCACAGGCCTACTGTGTTACTGACTTCTCCGGGTTTCTGGGTAAAACGATACATTCACTTGTTAAATGAGCAAAAGTATAGAAATACCTGCACTGAATGAAGAGATTTTTTCTGTGTTTAATCTTTCATTATAGCTTGTAGGGAAAGTGCTTTGTTATCTGAGCTGCAAAAAAATATATATAACTGAAGGTTTTGCAAAGTTCCAGTACATTGTGAAAACCTGTAATATTATGCGTAATGTGATACAAACAAAACTAAAAGGCAACATATTGATATTTTGTCTTGTTACTAATAAACGTCACATTACATCTGGTTTACTTTGCAAATAAATCACCAAAAATCACTGTTGGGCTGGAACTTTAGTAACAGAACTGTTTCATCACCATTGACGGGTAAAAGCAAAACAAATATTTTCAGCAGATGATAGGTGAAGTTATGAAAGATAGCCTTTTTGTCCAGTTTCAACAAAGTCCTTCTGTTTTATTGCCAAACACATTCTTCTTTCACTTGACCACAACAGTACCGCTGGCACTTATCGAACACTGTGACTGGGTACTTGGGCTCAGACACTGTTTTGCGCTTCGAACATACATCATGTCAGGCTCACGCACAGAATCGACTTTGTTCTGCTGGCATGTTGAACTTGTTTAATCAAATATCACCACTTGTGCTATGACTTTGAGGAATGTCTCAATGCTTCAACTATATTTGCAGTATTTAAAATGACACTGATGAACAATATGTACTGAAATTCAACTAAGTATGTATGGTGATGAATAATTCATGTTTATTTTTGAGACATTCTTATGCCTCTGCGGTGCTTTGATTCTCATGTTATTCATATCTGATTGCACAGAAATGGCAAAGTAGTGCTGGCGGCCAGCATAAGCTGTATTTTTTTTATTTGTACATTTTTTGAGAACAGTTTGGTACACTGGGAATAATAAATCCTCCTCAATTTTTGCAACAACACGGCCATTATTGTTCTAAAGAATGTGGCTTTTTATTCCAACTAGAAAAAAAAGTAAGTTCAGCTAGCTTTAAAAATGAAGCTAAGAGAGTATGTGCTTTGATTTGAGGGCTGGAAAAGGCTGTAGTTTCAGAAATGTTAAATGTATAGCCCCTTAACCCACAATTCAACAAAAGTCAACAGAACTTGTTAGTTATGTCCTTGATAGCTTGAGCTGTGAATGTAAATGCACAGTTAACCACAGTGCCCACTTTTACAGGGCCAGATCTGTCATTTGACACATAAATATGGCCAATCTAGACCACAGTAAAGATGCCAGTCTTCTACAAGCCTCAAGAGCTCTGAGCCATGAAGGACTCCAGCGAGAGGCAAAGCATCAGTATATGTACACTGCAGCCTGCCAAAGTATACTCATTTAACAGCACAAAAAGACTTGCACTGAGTACCCGCATGTTTATGTTAGCGATGATGTCAAATGGCTAGAATTCATATTTCACATCAAATTTCTCTTTTAAAATGACTTCTCTTAATTTTTACTCGCAAGGAAACAAACATTTGCATTTCAAAGTTCTTCAAATAAAAATAAATGAAAAGCAAACCCTTTTATGGGTTTGGAGACTATATTGGAAAACAGGTCAGGGTCGAAATGAATATTTTTTTATGGTTCGTAAAAGAGCTTCACAATGAATGCCAGGTAATGTGAAAGGCTTGACACATGGCACAGGCCAGAGCCCTTCGAAATTCCCTCCTTATTCAGCCCATACGCTCCTGGGCCAAGAGGAGCCAAACAACACACATGGCAGAGGCCAAGATCCAAATGAAGAATGAATTCTTTATTTCTGCTCGTTATCGTCTGATTGGGCTCCTTCTCACCACAGACCCATCCAAAAATTCATTGACTAACAACCTTCACTTTTCCCTTTTGGGTTTATCACTCTCAGCTTGATGTATATTCGACTCGTATTTGGAGGCATTCGTGTTTGCTTGGTATTTCCTGTTTCTTTTCTTTTTGTCGTAGTATTTTTGGGTCACTTTTGCCTTCATTCAAAGTTGGACAGATGTGGGATTGTTTTTTTTCCCACATGATTATGGTCATGATAACAGGACTTTATAAAATCAGATTAGACCAAATTAAAATAACCAAATTAACTATACACAGAATGGGATGTGGAAATCAGTGAAGTCTGTGGTGTAGGTTGTGCATGAGTGACAGGAGGGTGTGTACTCATGTTGTAAATTGTCAACATAGCAAAAAAGCACTTCGGGGATTGAAACACCAAAATGACACCACTGGGGCATCACAACAACATTTTATATATTTTAATTATGACTCATTAAATTATATTTATTTATTCAGTGAGAAATCCTCATTTATTTCCATTATAAGCTCACTTTTGATGACATTCTTGCCCCACAGGTATTTTCCTTTGTTGACCTGCGTGTCCTTTTTTTGCGCTGCACGTCTTTGTCCCACATGTGTCAGTACACTCTATCGTAATGTTCTCAGTTATTATGACGTTACTGAAGGTAACGGAGCCCGGCCTCAGTCAAACCCAAGTGACCGCCAGGTTCCGACTCCGAAGTAGTTTCACTCCTGAGACGAAACTCATGTCTCACTATGGCCATAACCACCAGCAGCGAGAGCAGAAATCATAATATGAGGAATCTTATTACAGCCATTAAACGAGCGAAGGAAACACTCAGGAGGGCTTTAATGCCTGGACATCTAAAATTCTTACGCAGTGAGAATATATTTGCTCATAAAGCTCTTTGATGGTGGCCCAACACTCTGCGCTGTTGTCTGTGTAAATAGCTTTGTGTTGACCTCCCACCGCACAAGATTGAATGTGTTTCCATAGGTGTCATTTGGTACCATTTTTGGGATTTTTTCAAGCCCCACTGTGCCTTGGTCCCTGTAACCACGGGAGCTCAGGAGTCATACCAGCAGTGCTCAAGCTTTGAGCCAACACTGGACTTTTCCTCGAGTTGTACAGAGATGAGGGGGTAGATTATGAACTGTGGTCGTCTCCTCCTCCTCCTCCTCCTCCTCCTCCTCCTCCTCCTCACTGAGCTCTGTTTGATGTGAAGTGATCTATAATGTCTGGTGGATTGTCCATCTCAAATTACCTAAAGAACATCTGTGTGTTTTAGTTTATTTAGATCCCCATTAGCCACTGTATTGTAACAGTAGTAGACAATAGTTCATCTGTGTGATTTGTGTTAGTGAGTGTTTGGGGTTTTGAGAGGGGGGGGGTTCTCAGTGCCAAAGCCTTTGGTTAATGAGGACTCCCCACACAATAAAAGAATGGTATTGCTGACTTCCTTAGGTATGTGTGGTTTGAAACTCAACACAGGTTTGCTCAGCGGAAAACCTGGGGCCCTCTCTTATTTATTCTGTATATTTATCAAAACCCCAAAATCATGTGGTGCCCCCTGAGTCAAGGAGGAGGGCCCTCTCCAGCCCGGGTTATCAGCATTTTTTTTTCTGCTACATTAATACCCTCTGGTTGCCGATTTTCCTCTGCACACATTTTTACTGTTTTGAATTAGTTATAGAATATCATTATCAATCTTTTTCAAAACAAGTTGAGTGATCGTCTTCATTTCAAGATACTATTTTGAGGAATCAGATGATTACTTTCACATAGCCGGGCATGGTTGTAGTGTTGTGTGTCCTCCCCTGTTTAAGGTAACACATTTGTTTTGAGGACACAGCAGGATTTAGTCATGTATATGTTTGAGCAGATCGTCGGTTTACTTTGTACCCTAAATGTAAGGGGGTTTAGAAACTGGTGGCATGAATCAACACCAATAATTAAATCAAAATAAAAGCTTCCCCTCTGTGGCTCCACTGTCAAAGCAGATTGTGGGCTTTTTATGTTCCACATAGAGCCACATTTTGGAGCTGAGTTAAACCCCAATCATCCTGAATAGCTAATATTCACCGTGGACACTGTGGAGAGGCACTGATCTGAACTTTAACCGGAAACTTCAAAAGCCAGGGCAATTACTATGCAAGCTTTGAACATATCCTTTCCACAAAGTAGCATTTCATTTTTCTTCCTGCTCTAAAACAACAAAAAGTTACACTGAAGTAGGAAGTGACATTGGATTCCTCTTTTAGTTCCCTAAACATCTGGTTTGGTCCTTGTTTCAAACAACTAGCATCCCCTCTGAGAATAACACAAGGGTTTGTGTGCACTGTGTAGGTAATAACTAATCGTTTTCAAATGTTGCTCCATTCAAACATGATCTAATTAAAGACTTAACTTCAACGTCTCAATTGGACCACCGACCGTTTTCTTCCAGACGTCTTCTAAAACAGTCATTTATTTCTCCCCTACTGCTTCCTTGAAACCATTGAAAATATACAATAATTGCTGCAACTTGTTTTACGGAAGTCATATAAATCTCCACTCTTCTCAGGAGGCAGTGCTGGGCGAGAAGACGAGAGAGAGAGAGTATCAGATGGGCTCTTGATGCGTCTGCTACAAGGAGATACTCTTGTAGTTGAGATTAACCACTGTCATTTCCGAGGAATTTCCTGCCATCTGTGTTCACTCAAAATCTCTCACAGATTTGGGCTTGCTTGTAAATATTGGGTGGTAGCTGAAGAGGACTGAAGGAGCACTGTGAGTTAGTTTTGCACTAACAGTCCTAACCAGACCAAAATGAACAGGCCACTGGCACAGAGGTGAGCTTGGCTAACAAAGTCTTTAATAACGGAGCTACGGCGAGACGACACAGTGTCGAGGCTCTGGAAAGTGACGCTGCCATACCTGAGATTAGTTTTTGGGGAAAAGAAGTGACTCCTTTTCGGTGTCTTTGCAGCTCAGTGCGGAGTATGCTCATGTACTGCCCATTTTCGTCATGCTGTCAGCACAGATTTAGCGATGCATTGTCAGTACACCACTTTGCAATATGTCAACGACCTGGGGATGAATTGCCATGAAATTCATGGTGCCCAGAGGTGACCCTTTGACTTCTTCTCCAGTGCCACCATGAGGTTTGCATTTGAGAGAAATGTCACAGCAACTATTGGATGGATTACTATGAAATTCTGTTCCCCTCCAGGATGAACTTTAATAACTTAGGTGATCCCTTAACTTTGTTTTAAGCCATCGGGTCTAAATTTGAGTTTTTCCCAAAACTTTTTAATGACTAAATATCTGCATAACTGGCATCATGACATGGCAAGTGTTAGCACGTTCAAGCACTAAACTAAGATGAAGTTTTCCGACCAGCATTTGTAAAATTCCATTTGAATTAGAAAAAACCCTTTTTATTGCTTTGTCACATGGAATAAAAATCAGTATGAGAATAAAGCCATCATTACAAATGACCCCTGTTTGACAGAAGCTATTTTCCTAACCTAGTCATTTTTAGCAGCACAGATTTATTATGCTATTATAGTAATTTTGGCAAATAGGGGGTCACACTGATGTTTGAATAATGGATCTGATTTCACTACAGTCGCAGAGGGACGGCTGCTGTGTTTTGATACGACTCGAGTGGGCACATGGACAAAACACAGCTCCTGCACCAAATTGCATGTTTATTTTTTACAGGAGATTTATATACATCGGCTATTCTCCTGAGTGCGCGTGAACACACACACACACACACACACACACACACACACACACACACACACACACACACACACACACACACACACAGAGGTACTCAGAGTAACATATTTGCACTCAGATTTAACACAGATAAATACAGATTTAAAAAAAGTTTTCCAGCATTTTAAAACACTCTTTATGTTCAGTTGTTGCAGGAAATAATTTGATTCAGTCGAGAAGTGTTTCAGTCTCACCTTTAACACTTTCTCTGAGGGTGTGGTGCTTCAACTGCTCGTCAGTCCAAAAACTCCGGACTGGCTGCAGCACTCTGCCAGTATTAACTGCCGCCTCCCCAAACAGAGCAGCCTCTTGTCTGACTTTGAAGCACCTCCGGATCCCTTGCCGAGGTCTCGGCACTCTCGGCTCGGCGCTGGAGCCGCGTTGTTCACCAGACCTATAAAGGTGTCTGTCACCTCACCAGATGTCAGTGTCATGTCTGCCAGACAAGTGCATCACACTCGTCAGTCTGCCGGTCTGTCAAAGTCAGTCGGGGCTCTGTGCTCTGTTTGGTCTTCACAATTATGTGGCTTTTCGGTAAAATTATAGGATGGGGTTTGGCTGAGGAGTCCTTGTAAAACTTTGTGATTGTGTGTGATTAATCGTGGCAGTGTACACATTTGCAGCCGAAAATCTTGTTATCATAGTGATTGTCATGATAGAGTTGTGGCTACTTGTGGCTTTTTTGTTGACTGTGCACATTCTTGTTCTATCAACAAATGTTTTAAGTCAAAGTGTTTGAGCCGCTTATTTTTGCGACAATAAATTATTGCGTGGATGTTTTGTTTTTTTTGAAACTCTTCCCAGAGGTTTGTTTGCAAACTGTGTTTTCAACCATGAGTCATTTTCTTTGGATTTCCTGGTGATTCATTTATGTTTTTCATATCCTGAGCTCTTTTTTTCTGATGAGATATCATCATGTCCTTTTTCAGTTCTGGTGAATTTCATATTTTGACCAACCCTCTGTTACAGCTGTTAGAAATGTAAGTGCAACACTCGCTGATTTTTGGATGATGAACTATATTAAGGACTGTGTACACTGCTTTTTTTATAGAAGAAATAAATAGAAAATAGGCTTCATGAACTGGTGAACTGTGACAAAATCTTTGTCAGATGGAACTTGTATGAAAATGTGTAAATGATACCTCAAATCTTACTAGCTGATGATATAGACATGTATTGCTTCAGTATTTACTTTATACCAAAGTTATTAGGCACTGCATCAAAATCCCGAGTGAATTTGAGTGAAATCACATCTACATTACAAGAGCTCATGAGCTGTATTAGTGGCCATTAGGAATTATGGAGGACTTGTAATTAAGGAACTGTGCTTTTAAAACTCAAACTAAATGTTATCTTTATTTGTTTTTCTGAGCTTGGACCCATGTTATCTGCAGGTCTTAATCTTGGACCATACTTTTAAAATATTTTACCCATGCTGTAATTCACCTTTTGATACAGGTGCCCATTGTCAAAGACGGGCTGGAAGCCATCACCAGTGACTAGGTGCTACCACTAGGTGGTGACATGCACAAGTGTAAAGTTTTAATTATGTTAATCAAGAGGGCGAGCTGAGAAAGTGATTGGCTGTGACAGTTGGTAGGAAGTTGGTGGATGTGATCAGGAATGAGACCGCAGCCAATCAGATCATCACCCTTTTGCAAAAGTGTAAGAGACATCTCCTTTGTGTGTGTGTGTGTGTGTGTGTGTGTGTGTGTGTGAAAAAGTGTGTGTACGTGTGTGCGTGCGTGCGTGCGTGCGTGCGTGCGTGCGTGCGTGCGTGCGTGCGTGCGTGGTGACATAATCCCACAACATTCTCTCCTTTTGACTAACAGCATCCCCACTTTAATCCGTGTGGTAAAGTGGCTGGTCTCTGAGTCTCCGGCTGGCACCGAGCCTGGCACAGGGATGGAGTAGGTGGAGTAGGTTGGTGGGGTTGGGGATTGGAGGGCTGTTCACTGCCAACTATTTGTTTGTGTTCATGACTGCGGTTAGCACTGCTCCATTTGAAGAGTCTGGTATTATGAGGATGCCTGCTTCCCACAACATGTGTCCTCTTCTCTAAAAGGCAGGAGAGCTAATCATTTACCGACTGCCGCATTCATCGGTCTGACTTCAACCTGTGTAGCCACTAAGTGCAAGCAATCGTCGTGTCCACAATGACGTCTGCTGAGCTCGTAGGTTCTTCTCAGTAGTTATATATATACTAATAATTTCTTTATTGTTATTGCTGTGTCAGATATTTCTGTGCTGTGCCCAGAAACAGTGGAGGCTTACAGCTGAGTGCCTCTGGAGCCACATGAGCCGCTCTCATCCACTCTGAGGTTTTGTTTCTTTGTATTCGACTTCATAACGGCTAATCTGAGGTTATTGTGTGACCAAGCTGACCATGAGAAAATGGCGAGGAACAAAGATACCTGGTTGAGAGTGGCTAAAATCAGCCAGAACAAATTGATTTTATCCTCATGAAAGTTCTCATGTCTGCTGGTACTGGTAATCCTTCTATGAAAACACTGACATTTCTGTGCTCCAACAGTAATTTAATAGAGTTTTTTTTCTTCTTCCCCTCGCTCTGCACCTGCTTTAAGAGAAGCTTTCTCCCTAGACATTGTTATTTTTCATTTACTTATGCCCCCAGGTTTTTCAATCATACATCCATTACTAAGCAAACAAATAAGTTCCGGGCCTACGCCGCAGACACAAATATAGACATGAGTTATGAGATTCAGAGAAGCTGGGAAAGGCTTTGGACCCTAATGCACAACATCTGCACAGGACAAGACGCACAACCAGAGCATCCCGCTACAAAGTCCCGCAGCCGGCTGCTGCACACTTGTATGTGCTGACCTGTCTAATGTGAAAAGAGAGGGAGGAAAGGGGGGAGAAGTACGTCAGGTGGGGGTGTTTGGGCAGACAGGAATAAAATGATCATTATTAACTGTTAAAGTGCTGAATGTTATGATTTATGGAGCTAAAGTGGGGCCAGTTGAGGTGTCACGTTGGATTTCCAGAGGCATCTGTCTTGCGGTTTTGGCAGCTTGTTGTACCTTGGGTTCAGATGTTTGCATCACACTCCTGACAACCCGTTTCCCTCTCCAACACCCCCTCCCCAATGGCATCCTCCTACTCCTTTAAGTACAGCACACCTCTGATCGCTCCCCTTTCCTCTCCTTAAACCATCTATCCATCCGCACATCTGCTTTTCATTGAGGCCTGCATGTCTCTGAAGACTTGAACACATTAAACGCTGGCACAAGCACCGTCTCACTTTGGCACTTAACACAACGCTTAGGTGACTTAAAAGGGAGAGGCGAGAATTATAGAAAATGAAGTGTCACCGAAATAAAAAATCGCCCCAGATTACCACCAATTACAGTTAATAATGGTGTCCAGACCATCTGCTGATCAGATGGAGGACTCTAGAGAAATAATGATACCAGGGAGAGGCAGAAGGAGAGAGATTCATTGAGGGAGACAGCAACATAGACTTTCAACTATGTGATGATGTGGTTTGATCTTTTGAGTACTGTATACACTGGAATGCTTTGTACGGTATGGTAGTCATAACTGTGTATCTTGGAATAATAGCCATGTTGTTTCAGAGGGGTTAAGTTCTGCTACATTGGAGACATGTGTCTGCTCCGCTTTATTAGTCATTTATTAGTCACTGAGGTCAGGGGAGCGTTTTTAAGCCAAGGCACAACGCTGCTGAACTTGAACACGACTCTGATCATCAGCCCCTGAGGCAGCCTGAATAGGTGTACGATTACAGTGCAACCTAACTGACCATGATCCCCGACGTGAAATTCATCCAGTATGCGAAGCGTGTTCAACAATCAATGTAATCACCAACACAGTGAGCACAACCTTCCATTCAGGAGTGAGTCGTACCTCAATTATCAGAAATATCGCGTCTGCATTGTCTCATTGTTCCTGTCTATTGTCTCATTTTTCTGCCTCTGTGGTCACAGTGGCTGCATTAATCAGCAGCAGAAGGATTAGAAAGCACTTTACACTCACGATCGTGATGCATCCGAGGTTTATGGCTTTGTACGCCGCTCTCCCGAAGGATTTCGACAAGGAGGCAGCATGACAAATGGATGACCTCAGAGCTGACATATTGCAGGGTGATTGGAACCTTGTTTCCCTCCACAGCCTCAGCCAAAAAATAATCATACATCTCCCACAAGTTCTCGAATAACCACTTTTATCCAATCATAATTACACTCTTGTTTGAGGCATTAGTTTATGCATGCATTTGCAATGAAGCATACAAACTGGCATGCTGCTTCTTTAATTCGACTTCTCCCGTACATCTCAGCGAGCTCCTCAGTTTACCGTCACCCTGCAGTAGTGCTCACTGAAAGGAACGTGCTACTTTCATTATCCAGCAGAGCAGAGGAGGCAGAGGGAGCACTAGATATCATGCGATGACATTTATCGACCAAAAGATACCGCTTTGGATGGATTAGACATCATGTTATCAACAGGGGCTGTTTCAGTCCTTTTTCCAAGATGGATTCTTTTAACGGTGGTGTTTTAAGAGGCAGATAACAATGGAGTTCTTATTTCTCTTTTGTTGGCAATGCTGACATCAGTGGCTCTTTGTGAGGATGAGCCAGCACATCTGTACATGGTCTCTGTACTGAGCACAGCACTTGCCTCTGGTGCTTCTGGCCCTGTCCTGCCTCCTTCTTTCTCTGTCTTTCTCTCTGCCCGTGCGTCCCTGATCTCACGCCCTTACAACGTCACTCGTAATTTGGTCTGAATGCTTGCAACTGTGTATATCACAGCAACATCCCACCCTGCTTGTTCTAAGATGCTCACAAGAAGTGGACTGAACTCAGTTACAGTAAAAGTGCCCTGTGGAGTTTTCATGAACAAACGAAAGTTTACATTCATTGTTTCTTACCCAAAATGCATTGGGTGCATCTGACTTCGAACAAATGTGTTGATTCTACTTCCTTCCTCTTGCAAAGGTAATTTTTTAAGAATATCTTGGAATCTGTGTTGTTGATTCCCCTGCTTTTGTGGACACAAATGCTTCTTTGCATGTTATCTCCTTCAGTGTTATGGTGGAAAGGATGTGGAAATCCAAAGTGACGTCACCCATTGGTTGGTGAACTGCTGTTTTGAAGCCTTGAGTTTTTTGTATTTTGACCAGTGCCATCTTGTTTTAGGAATCAGAAGAAACCATTGTTGGAGGATCGTGGAGTGGGTCTGACTGAGACCTTAAAAGCTGTCCACTGTGCTTTATTGTCTATTTTACTCCAAATGGGACCATTATTTATAAAAATGCTTATCATGCTGTATTGAAGAAGACTTGAAAGTAGAGATTGAGACCATAAAGAAAATGTTTACTGATGTTATTAATCAAGACAGAATACGGTCATCATCATTCACACACTGCAGTTTTGGGGTTCAGTGTCTTGCCCAAGGAAACTTTCATTAATTTCAGACTTGAGGAGCCGCGTTGCTACACAAATTAACTTTACTTACTTGCTTTGCTGTATCAGACTAACCTCTTCAATGTTATTGCTGGATCTGCTTTTCTTTTGCGAGGCGTTTGATGATGATGATGATGATGATGCTCACAGCTGGTTTTGGCCAAAACAACTTGCTCAAACAAACCCTGACCTTTGGCAGTGCCATGCATGGCTTGCAAAGTAAGTCCTCCCTCATATCAAGCTCAGCAGTGACCCCACACACCACCCTGTGATGCTCCCTTTGGCTCCCACCTCCTGATCAAACCAGGACTGTTGAAATGTTGAAATGTTCAGCACTGAATTACCGTGGCACATACAGTATAAACTGAATTTACTGTTGGGTCCCATCCAAGCCACCATATGTCGAGGAGCCTGTTTCTCCAACCAGAGCGTGACTGATTCTGTTAATGTAGCAAAGCTCTAAATCACCGGCGTGCTAACTTTACTGCAGCAGGGAGATGAAGACCTTTAACACTCATTTGACACTCTGATTTTAACATCCCGGAGACAATCAGAAGGTGTCTCTGATGGAGACACTCGAGTTCACTGGAGCTTTCGCAACACGGTGCAGTCATCATGACTGTTGTACACACAAGCACAGGCAGGAGGGTCTCCCTTTTCCCCCTAATGGAAGTCCTCCTACCTGTTTGTGTTGGAACAAGTAAATTAAAGCCATGCAGGAAGAGTTTCAGTGACACTCATTGTCTGTCATTATTCTGCCACAAGCTGTCACGCAAACTCCTTGATGCAGTTCAAGCACATGTGAAAGTCAGATGCTGGCAGGAGGTTAAAAAGCCAGATGTATTTGTGACTTTGCCTGAAAGAACATAACAAGAATAAGAAAGACATCTTACAAACAATTGGGACCATGCAAAACTCAGAACTCAGAACTCAAAAAAATCTGATGTCGCAGATTTCTGTAAAAGTCTTGCTTTTAACTTAAAAGCATGGAACTACATCTCCAAACTTACTTATGGTCCCATAGTTAATCCTTTAATATCCATTCTCCCGTCGTCTCATGACCACTTATTGTGTACATTAGTAATTGTAATGATACCAGAATTTTTTTGATAGTAGTGTTGATACAATACCTGTCAATACCTGAAACATAAATGTGTGGTTTTTTCATCTTGACAAAATTTCCAAAAGTTATTTTGTCGAAACAAGCAGCTGTACAAGACCTTTTGCTGAATAAAATAGACTAAAACTTGGCATAAACCAACCTGGAACCATCTGATCATAGAATATATATTATATAATAAATCAGATTGTAAATCTCACGTGGTGATTGCTGCTCTTTTCAATAGCTGATAGCTTTTGAATAGCTTCTTTAGGCTCATTTTGGACCTCAGTACTGACAAAACTATTGGTGTTTGATTGCCATCTCTAATACCAGGTGTAGTGCTCTGTAAAAGACATGTAAAACCAAGCTCAATGCAAATGCTGTTCAGTAATTTCGGGAAGTGAAGCCACATTTAAGTGGCTATTTAAAAAAAATCATTCTGAAAAACAATGGTCGCTTTATCAGCTTGTTTTAAAGAAACAATTTAAAAACAGGGAATCATTGTTCGGGATCATGTCTGACTTCTCCAATCTCCAGTTTAACCAATTTACAGGGAGAACTTTTCCTGGCATTGAGCTTTGAAAGAGTCTCATACATTGTTCAGTTATATTTACCGGGCTGCCTGGTGTGGAGTCTCTCATATACATGTAAGTGTGAGAGACAGTATTCATTCATGGTTTCATTGACCGACTGCCATTTTTCAGTGCTTTATGATGATGTTTTTTTAGCTGTTCTTTATTCTTGCGACACGGACAGTCGAGTCCTAATTAAAAGATCCCGGATGAAGTTAATCATCTTCGTGTCACTTCTGGCCATCTTGACTAGATTACTCTTGACTCGAGGCAGGGAAACACTTGGCCTTGAAACTTTCATACAGAAACACACTTGTATATGCTAATTGCTGGTTTATGCTCAGCCAACAAATTGTGAAAAAAAAGAACAGAATTTGATAAACACAACGGTTTGTATTGCTTGAAAACAGACCAGAGTTAAAAGACTTCTTTTCTTCTGTGAACGGCTTTGAGTGAAACCAGCGTTGTTCCTTCGGTCCCCTGGCTATTCTAGACTGTTTGCGTTGCTCGCTTTGCCTTTTCTTTACCTCTTTGTGTTTCCGCTATGACCCGCGACAAGACAAATGCAGGGGAGACTGTGGATACATCAGCTGTAGGAGGGATATGTAAATAGATGTTCCTCAAACTGAGGATAACATGGCTCACAAAGTTCCCTTGTTTTCTCGTATTTTGTTCATTCTTGTAAACCTTTTTTTCCCCCTATTCCGAAACACTTCCCCTCTTTCCTGCTTGTCCTGGTTGCTCTCCCTTTCCATCTGTTGCTCAATATCTTTCTTTCTCCTTTGTCAATCTTTTTTTTTTTTCTTCATCCGTAGCCCAAATCTCTGTACGTGCTGAATGTTTCCCGGACAATATTCACATCTTGATCATTTTCTCCGGCAGTACCTTTCTATGCTCTCCCTTACACACACACACACACACACACACACACACACACACACACACACACACATACTGTTTGAGTGAGATTATTAATAATAGCTCATAGTGTGTGATATCATTGTCAATAACATCGTTAGGAGATAATTGAATTTGAGGAATTGAGTTAGAAGAGTTGGAACGGGGGCGCATGGCCACCTACACATGAGTGTGTGGGGATATCGGCTTTCCCTTTACAAATATTTCCCCATACACTGAGCTCTCCCTCTGCTTACTTTTTAAGTTCTTGTTCCTGTTTTTTTTTTTGTTTTTTTTGGGTCGTATTCATGAAGTCTCTTTTTTTAATAAAATACTGTATTCAGGTTGGAATTATAATAATAAAATATTTGCTAAGTTATGCAGGCTTGTGCCTAATGAATGAAACACAATAGTGCTGATGAAGAAAACTTACTTCACCACAGTTACTTTTGGTTTTTGCATTTGGGTACATGGACAGAAATCTACTGTAATTAAATTACTGAAGAAGCATTTTGAATGAGAGATGAAACATCTTCACAAAGTCCACCTCTTTTCGACTCCGCTACTAGATTAAATAAATAAAAAGGTTCCCTCCATGATTTAATAGTTAATTAATAATTTACTTATTAAATAAAAAAAACTAGAATTAAATTAATTAATGAAGTCACTGTTTTACTGAAAGGCTGGATTGAATTAAATCAGAGGAAATTGTGGTAAATTGAAAGAGACAGTATGTCATTTAATTACTTGATTAATATATTGGTTACGCTTTTACTGGCTGGAACTTCCGGAAATATTTATTGGAATTAGTTTCTTTTTCCACAATGGACACATTTTTGTTTTACAATTCCTTTGCTTCTCCAGCAATAATATTTGGCAATTAGTCTCTCCAGCGGTATTTTTACTGTCACCAGTCAGACTTTGCCAAGGAGCTCTTCATATATCACTGGATACTACAGTGGTGGCAGCCAACAATTATTCCTCAAGAGAATATTTATAATCTAATAGGATTTCAACATGTCACTGATGGCATGGATCCCAATGTAAAACTCACTATTCTTCCAAGGCTGTCAGTAGATAACTGAGTGCAATTTGCTTATTCAGCTTTTTAATTTGAGTGTGACACTGGGTCACAGGCAGCTCTGCTAAAACGACACCATAATATGGAGACGTATCAAGGATGTACAAATTGTTGTAAAATGTACGTAAAGAAGTGTATCAACTGTACTCTGCAGTATAGTAATATTCTCCCTGGTCCTTTTCCAGTAAATGGTGCCTACTGCACAGAGAAAGGTGCTGACGCTGACCTGGGTGACGCTCAGGACAGCCTGATGCGATGTGGGCAGAGCCTGCCACTGTCAGTGGGGGGTCATTCAGGGGGGCTTTACCCCCAGAGCCTCCACTGCGACAGACCTACCCCTGACCTCCTTCTGCAGGACGGCCCTCACCGAGACACCAGGTAAACTGTCACTGTTATTCCCGTTTTAGAATAATTATGTTCCTGTGCAAGTTTTGTTTCCTGTTTGGTATAGTATTACTAACAATATGCAGGTGCAATATGTTTTTCATTAGCTATGCTATTATGAATCAGATGCGCAAATATATAGCCTGAAAGCTTCAGCCAGTCTCATAGAGGGGTCCAACATTTATGTTGCACTAATGTGATTCTTCTGTTGTGCAATGCTTGACTACTGTTGGTCAGGTCAGAAAGAATTTCCATTCAATTTCAATGTTGTGGGGTTTGTCCCTTGTCTTTCTCGTTTCAATACCTCTATCCTTTGTCCTCCAACCAAAAGTGCATCTGGACAGACATTCACTCTTCGCATATTGTTTCTCGATATTTTCCCCACAGCCAAACAGGAAATGGTATTCCTGAATAGGGAGAGAGAGGGGGGGGGTCAATTCTTTATTAATAACAATGATGACAAAGTCTGCCAGTGGCTTTCTCCAATCCAAGTTTGCGTTAGCTCTGTTTTTTCCCCCAGCGTGCTCAGGGGAAGAGACAAAGACGATTCCTTCATGAGACAGCCCGCAGAAAAGAGAGCTCTTCTCACATCACTCAGGGGCTTTGGACAAAATCCATAATGAGCCAACTGACAGGAATGATTATGTAGGAGATCACAGCAACGCATGGAGAAATCCGACCTGGGTTCCCCATTCAGCGGGGAAAAGATTCCCACCATAATACACAGTATTGTAAATGCTGACCCTTCATAGGTTGCAATTATGCCACCAAAACAGGTGACTCCCTATTTATCCCCAATGTTGGATTGGGTTTAACCCCTTTGTGTCATCAAAGCCCATCAGATGGACACACTAGCCAGTGGCCTCTCAGTAGCCGTCCATCCCTCCCCCTCTCTCTATTCTTAGTCATAAATACCCATTCATATCCTCTCACTACTAGAAGATCCTGTTTCATTTATTCATGAAAAAACGCAGCAGTGAATGCTACTTGGTGTCCAACACGACCTTATGTCACTGAATTCATCACATGGCCTACACCATGTTAGTGTTTGTTCCATGACGTCCCTTATAATGAATGAAATATTTCTGACCAGTACCACTCATGGATGACATGATTTTGATGTGAGAGAAATGCTGGAGGAGGTGGGGGAAGTAGAAGGCTAAATTCTGACAGTGCTGCCAGTGGGAAGGATGACCAGTCTGTATCTGTCATCAGCCTGTGAGCTAATAGCGCTCATATTCCTCCCTGTGTTTTTCTCATTACAGATCTTCCTCTGCCTTCCAGAGGACCCTGTCAGGGGTCTCACCTGGCCTGGGCTGCGGCAGTGCCAGCGCAGCTCGCTCGAATCTCCCTTACCAAATCAAACAAGAGAACTCAATGGGTTATAAAACCTCCAGCACAGTGTCTGGGGTCTGTAACATGTCTCTGGCCGGGTTTCAGATCTGTAGAGCAGGACAAGGTTTGGGTGTGCCAAGGGACGGGACAGTTGGAGCTCCGCATGTTAGCAACAACGGTAGTGGCGTATGTTCAGCAGGCGGTGTAGGTAGGGCTGCGTCGAGAGACGCGGTGCAATCGTTCAATAATGAAGATGGCTCCTCCCCACTGGCTTTGTCTCCAACTGGCTCCCATCATTCAGCGCGGCTGCTGAGTGCGAACAGTCTGAAGAGACATTGCCTGTCCCTGGCCTCGCAGTCTACTGCTGCTGCTGGCACCGGCAGCATCGCTGCCACAAGCTCCCCGTCAGCTACTGGCGCTGCTGCCGAGGAGATCAATATCACCGCCATCATCTGCTCCTCCTCACAGAAGTCGATGTTGGCATGCATCAACGGGTTACGTACTAACCTCTCACCCAGCCACACCAGCAGTGCCGGCTTCTCCTCCTCTTCCTCCTCCTCTTCTACGTCCCCACCCTCTAACTCCTGCTCACAGGACGCCCTCCAGAGGCCCCCACCTCACGGCAGCCCCCAGCTAGCCTCGGTACAGGAGAGCTGTCAGCTGTCGTCACCGGCCACCTGCCTGCTGTCCCTCTCCTCCTCCTCCTTCACGTCCTCCTCTTCAGTGTCATCGGTGGAGCCGGAGCAGGTCCAGGGGCAGAGCCAGGGGCTGTGTGACGAGCAGAGGTCCATGCTGCAGGGGCGGGGCACTGGAGGAACAGCAGGGGGAGGAGTGGGAGGTTCGGACGGGCTTGGGCTACTGATGAGTGGGGCCCTGATGTCTGGGACACTGCATTCGGGGCCTGAAGCTGGGGCCCTCCTGGATGGGGGCCAAAGATCAGGGGCCGCCCTCAAGCAGGAGCCCCTCGATGACTTCTCTCCCAGTGAGGACGAACTCTTTCAGCACCACTATCACCATCATCTGAGTGGTCGTGCTGGGCACCTTCATCACCCCCACCACCCCCCTCGACCTGCCATGCCTCCGCCCTACCACCTGCACCAATACGTGGGGCCCAGCCCTGGGGGCCTGCTGCACAACCTGAGCCAGCAAACAGCACCAGCCTCTTCTCTGGGACCCAAACAAACCTCTGGAGGCCCTCCTGGATCCAACACAGCCCCTGAGCAGGAGGAGGTTGTCGGAAGAGCACTGGGTGACAAGCAGGTCTGTCGCTGGATTGACTGCAGTGCTGCGTACGAGCAGCAGGAGGAGCTTGTGAGGCACATTGAGAAGGTCCACATTGACCAGCGCAAAGGTGAAGACTTCACCTGTTTCTGGGCTGGCTGCATTCGCCGCTACAAGCCCTTCAACGCGCGCTACAAGCTACTCATTCACATGAGGGTCCACTCCGGAGAGAAGCCTAACAAGTGTATGGTGAGTTATCATGAACCACTGAAATTATCCACCCAACACTCACCAGTGGTCAGTTACGTATATTCACAGCACATTCAGTGCTGTTGAAAATCCCCTCTCTCAGCTCTCCAACTTACTTTTTTCTAAAGTATTAGGTTGAATTTATTGTTTAATGAGTCTAGTTTGTCCCATAATTGCAACCACCTGTTATACAGTTTTAGTTTTTTTTTGTTTAAATTAAGCACATGAACATATTTCACAAAATAATACAGTCTCTGTAGATGATTTTTCCTCAATAAGATACTTGTATATCAGATCCAAAAGCAAGACTGGACTTGCTTCATTGCTGATTACTTTTCAACAGAAACTCTTATTTTGTTTTGCTTGAGAAACAGTTATGATTGTAATTCCTGTATTTTTTTGTGGAACATGTAAATGAAGCAAAGAAACATTCCACTGAAGATGTGAGCTGCTGTAAGAGTAGCACTACCTTGTTAGTCTAAATAGATTTGTGGTCGTATTCTTTACAGGTAAGGCTCCAATTCCACAAGTCAACACACTAATCAATGTCAAGCTGTCATTTCCCCACGTCCCTTAGCAAATGGAAAAAGCCCTCCAACCTTTAGAATGACTTAGTCCAAATACACAATTAGTCCACAATTTGTGTAGGGCAATGCCATGTTTATTTTCACGAGCACTGCGTTTTTTGAGAAGGGATTCAGATCATGAAAAACCAACACATATGGTTAACATAACCAAACAATGCCTACACTTGATCCATTTAAATGGGGGCTTTAAATGTTTAGCTGTCCCACAAGTATTAAGTGAATTGGCTTCATATCCAAGCCAAACATGAGGAGAAATGTAGTAGTCTGGAGAAGGGAGCCACAGAGGGATAGTCGGTAACATTTGCTAGTCTTGCTCAATTCACGGCTTCACCCAAAGCCCCTGTCAGAAGTGTTCCTCCTCAAGTACAGGAACCCGTCCAAATCCTAATTACTGAAGAACTGAGTCTGCAATACCTGCTTTATCTCAAGGCTTCTTTTTTTTCTTAAAAGAAAAAAGGGTCAGATTTATTTTTCAAAATAACTTGTATAGCAGTGGCTTTGAAAATTAACCAACGGGAGAATCGTTTAAAAGATATATTTTTCGGCACAATGTTATATAAGAAATTCATGTCTGATTCTGATACTTCATATCTGAGCTGACTTCAGAGCAAAGACAAAAAGACACAAAGTTTGTGTCATTTCAGTGTATTTATGCTGCGTTGAACGTGCCCCAACTGTTACTCTGCTTTAGGCGAGTTGAATTAAAGGTTGTTGTTCGTATTGTTGTGTTTTTTGCGCTTTGGAGAATTGTGCGACTACGTCTTTACTCAATTTCGAACCTCAGTTACAATATGGTTGGCACATGTTTGTATGTGTATCACTGTGAAGGTGTGTGTGTGTGTGTGTGTGTGTGTGTGTGTGTGTGTGTGTGTGTGTGTGTGTGTGTGTGTGTGTGTGTGTGTGTGTGTGTGTGTGTGTGTGTGTGTGTGTGTGTGTGTGTGTGTGTGTGTGTGTGTGTGTGTGTGTGTGTGTGTGTATCCAATGTAGATGTTTGCCATATGTGAGCACAAGAACAATTCAGCTCAGTGTGGACGAGCCACTGGACTCTGTCTGCGGACATGAGGCAATGTGAAACTGCCTATCACCCTTATATCAAGCGTACACACACACACACACATGTGAAATTGGGGATATTGTACCCATTGACTCTCGCAATAGGAAGTATTGATGCGGTGTACGGCGTGTTGGCTTGTAACACACTGCTTTTCCGACAGCACATAAACACAAAGGTGAAATGTTTTTAGGTTTGAATCAACACTTCTAATCAGCTGGGATTGAATGTATGTTGATCTGGGACTTCAGCAGATAAACCTGGAGGGCCAGAGAAAATAAACATTCCCTCTGTGCGTATTTGTAAGGGTGTGTGTGTGTGTGTGTGTGTGTGTGTGTGTGTGTGTGTGTGTGTGTGTGTGTGTGTGTGTGTGTGTGTGTGTGTGTGTGTGTGTGTGTGTGTGTGTGTGTGTGTGTGTGTGTGTGTGTGTGTGTGTGTGTGTGTGCGTGCGTGCGTGCGTGCGTGCGTGCGTGCGTGCGTGCGTGCGTGCGTGCGTGCGTGCGTGCGTGCGTGCGTGTGTGTGTACAAAGTCTATACAGAGTTGAGTAAGTGCTCCGTAATTCTAGTAAACCGAGTGTCTCTGTGTGTGCATCCTCGTGTATTACAGTTGTGTCCGTCCCAAGGCCTTATTTTATTATTTTTTTGTCTGAACTTGTGTGCTTTTTGGCCAGCAGCACTTTCTCTTGTGTTGCTCATGCAATAGACAGAGACATTCAAGAATTTGAGCTATTCATATGGAGGAAACAGATGAGACATTCTGTTTTAGGACCGAATGCCCCAGTAAAACCAGGGCTAATCCCTTTATTATCTTTCCACCAGCAGATTCCAGTGGGTGCTCATGAAGCAGGGCTCTCCTCACATCCAAACATAACCCATCTCGCTCTCTCTGTATGTCCCTCTGTTTGTTTGTGTTTGTTTGTGTGTGTGTGTGTGTGTGTCTGTACAGAATTTTCTTCATGCTACGTTTTGGCAGTAAAACGTCATTATCACTTGGCTAATATTTTCAGAAATTCTTCATTAAAAAAAAAAAATCAGTTCGTTCCATATGTAGATGGCTGAGTTAACAATTCTGCGACCTCCTCAGAAAGTATGTTCAGTTCCCTCTCCCTCCCAATTAAAGTTGGCCCTGGGCAGTTGTGTTGGGCAGGCGAGCAAAGACGGACACAAGGGCGAAAAGGAAACAACATAATCTCCCTGCAATATCCTGTTGTGTTTCAAGCCTAATTCACTTGTTGTTTTAGATTAATAGATTTTTTTCCCCCTGTGTCTGCATAAATATTAAAAATATATCCAGCAAGAGAAGCCCTGACATGGTCCTAGACTTTGATATTGTTGTGCTTTGTCAGAGCCGTGTCTGAAGGCGGCACAGTGAGCCACGAAGGTCAGAAATATCCTCCCTAAACTTTGAGGCTGTGGCAAAGACAGACCGTTGACATGGCCAAGTAACTTCAGGCAGGAGTGCAGCATTGAGTTTATGTTGTTGTGGGCTGAAGAGTGCAGTCAGTGTCTCGAGGCATGAAAAGGGATTCAGTGGTTCCACTGAATTTAAAAGTAACCCCTCATTGTGAGAATCTTTTGGAAAGATGCAGTATTTTTTTTTAAATTCTAACAACAGCACAGTTCAGGTGAATTATGTGATGTTAATACCAATGGTAATGTTTTGTCAAGACAAAGTTTGGCTTGGATACAATATCAAGACTTCATTTGAAATTTTGTTTTTGCACCTTGACATATCTCCTGAGGCATGCTTATTAAATTTTATGTAAGGAAAGTAAAGATGATGTTAATGGTGATTTATGTCATTAAGTACGGAGATAAACATATTTTTTATAGTGCTGCATGCCCACAGTACTTAACAGTATTAATTTTTTTTTTTTGATTAAACTCTGAGTTCGCGACATTAATTGAAATTATTTTTAAAAAAACATAATAAAATTCTTAATTTATATTATAAATATTTAACTTTTACTCTTACGTTAGAGCAAAGGTGAGACAGGGAGCAACCTGCCCATTTCACAATGACACAACAGAGCCAGCAAAAGCTGCTTACTGGGGCAATGTCCAAACACATATGACTGTAAAGACACGCACACACACACTGACACACTCAGTCAAACCACTTGTTGAAGGAAAGTTGGATGTTGACCTGCTGGAAAAAAAAGCGTAGATCATGGAATTTCCTCTTTTTTTCACTGGTGTGAAACCAGCAAACATATATATTTAGATTTACTAGACTGATTTTTGGAAGAGAAGAGGCAAAATCCCTCTGCAGCAGACACTAAGACCTGGAGTGGCAGCCGGTGCCAAGATGGTGTGTGTTTTCACGGGTAAATGGAGTCTTTTGTAAGCAATCAGCTCATACTCAGGAGATGTTACTGTGTGCGCCATTAGCTAATTAAAACTGAGGTTCAGCACATGACCTGACTTTTCCTCTGAATGCCGCCTGAAACTGGAGCTGTCTGGGCACCGGGTGCAGGTGGCGAGTGACGTTGATATTAATGTGTTTGTACCCATGTGAGCCGCAGACACTCGGGCCTGTCGGTACAATTTAGATGCCATGATCTCTGAGTCTGTAGCTCTGCAACCACTAGGGCCCAGAACTACCTGTGGTGAAGCCTACTTTGCTTTCAGATGATTTCCAAGAGCACTTACAGTAGGTAGAGAGTCTTGGACGTAAACACATAAATGGAGTGCGTTTATATAGACCACTCAAAGTGCTTTACAGTAAAAGTCACATTCACACACACAGTCATGCAGCGCTGCTATTTACTGCACTTTTTCTATCACTTGCATAAATGTCGGATTAGCTGTCAGCGTCAATTTAGGTTTAAGTGTCTTAGGACACTTTGGTATGCGGACTGGGGAAAGCAGGGTTCAAACCTCCAACTTGGGCTTGTGCACGGCCTTCTCTACCTCCTGAGCCACAGCCACACATACAGTACAACTGTCATTTCTCTGAATAACATTTGGCTTTTCAGGAACAAAGAAAAAAAAATGTAAAAGAGTTTTTCTCATTCTTTAACGTAGTCTGTCTTTCCTCAGTTGATAAAACATGAATACTTTTTTTCCCGCTCTGCAGCAACATCCAAATAAATCAGGCATGCAACAAAATCACCAATCAACAAAAAATATTGTGTCTCAGTGAGGCCAACTGGTTCCTCAGGCTGTACACACACACACACACACACACACACACACACACACACACACACACACTCCACTGCATACAGGTCTGTATATGGCTCATTTAAAGTAATTAGGGTCAACAGACGAGAAAGGCCATTGATTCAGTATGTCAGTACACTGCATGCTGAAACAGAGACTCCTAGAATCTGCTAAATTGGCACAAATGCAAAGACATTATCAGGCTCACGTAAGGAGCTGGCGCAGATCAACTTATAGCACTTTATCTGCGGGGCCCTGTGCCTCTGCTCCCCATTAAATCATTCTCAGAATTAGCTTTGTCAGTCATCCCCCAGGCAAATGAGTTCATCAGGTAGCCAGATAGTGTAATTTCTCAATACAAACCCATAATCCCATCCTGTGGTTATCCTCTGTCCTCCTGTCAGTTCGGCCGTGCTGCTTGGCAGTGCAGTCGTCATGCTAACAGTAACACAACACTGGCCATATGTGATATTGGTATGATGAAACTGCTGGCGGATGGGCTCTGCGACTGATGTTTTGGATACGAATGAAAGCCCTGGATAGATGTTTTCCTTGTTGAGCAGGCCAGGCCAGTTGCTTGTCAGGCTCAAAAAGTTTTCCAGTCAATCTTAATGCAGTAATTTAGTCCAGTACTCCTTAACCCCCCCCCCCCCCCCCAGGTCACAACGAAACTAACACAGGGCTTGTTTGTCACTTGCATCACACACAGAGCTATTGACCTTTTAACTAACAAACCTGTGGGTTGTTCTATGTTGTATATTAAATATCTATATTCAGGAGCCTGCTTTAAAGGTTGTCTGGCTTTTAATCCAATCAATGAGAATATATTTTAATTAGATATATCTTATCTAAATATATCTTATCTAAATGGCTACATAGGTTTTAAACAGTACATTTGTAAAGTTATAAACATTTCTCTTGTGCGCATGGAGATTAATGTCATTTTGGTATTAATGCATTAATTTAAAGGAAAAAGAACAATAAACAAAAAGTTTCAGTTGCTCTCTTTCTCAGTCTTTTTATACATATGCATGTAAGCATATCCTAATGAAATGTTTAATTTAGCAGCTTAGCTTATTCTTTTCATAAGTAACAAAAATAAGCATCACCATGCATGCTAAATTCACTTATCTTTGTGGCATTGACAGAAAACCATGCCTCCCCAAGCATCACACAATAGAAATGGAGGAACACCAAGTGTTAAATGTTCGGAGCGGAGCTGCGGTTTTCTCTGTCTCTTTGTCAAGTTTCCAAAGTGCAAATTTCTAGAGCCGTTTCAAGGACACGGTTTGCTGGATCTGCAGCCGTGCATTCCTTGTATTATTTCCTGTTAGGACAGAATGGTGAAGTACTGGCCTGGCATCGCCAGACTAATTCACATTTACAAATAAACATGAGCTCGCTGATTGGTCTGGTTTCCATGCTTTTGAAGTATGTTCATTTCTTGTGTAATAATTTAGCTTGAGAAAGGCCACTTCTACCATAAAATTTGGAAGTTGTCTTACAAATGTTTGCTCATCAACTTTGAGCTGAGCAGATTTAGCTGGGATCATCGAGACAGGCTGAGCCAAAGGACATGCACTATCAGCATCCATGGAAGGAAACTGGATAATTTTTTTTCGACTTATGCACATAATGAGCAGCTTTCATTGAATTGGCTGATCCGACATGATAGGAGTCCTCAGCCGAGGTTTAAATCATCCATGACAACATGTACCCGTCCATCATGGTCTAACTGCTGGATTTTTTTTCCACTACCCGTTTTTTATACTTTTTTTTCGGAAATACAGCTGTCAATCAACATTGGCATAATATGCACAACGTAAGCAGTGGTGCATTTCTTGAAAATATTTTTAAACAACTACGTTGAACTCAAGCTACACAAAGGTCAAACAGCCACAGCTACCTTGCTTTCAACCTCATAACCAGGTATCAAAGCATGTGGGATTTACTACATGTGATACACTTTAATTGCATTTGTCTGGAATGCAATATTTTGAGTTTCCCCATTTCCTTAACATTTAATCACGCTCTGGTATCGGAAACCCAAAGACCCAGGGCTGTGCCTGGTTATACATTTCATAGAGATTGTGTCATAAGTGTGTCCCATCCAAAGCCCTAATCAGTTTAACCTCTCTGCTGAGCCAGATCAGTTTACTAATACATGGGAGAGATGGAGCTGGGGTGTGTGTGCATTTGGGATCTGTTTTGTTCGGGGGGCTGTTGCAGGGATGCAAACCTGATTCATGCGGCAGGGAGAGGGAGGATGGATGGAGAAGAGCTGTGGGATCTACATCCTTGGTCATGTGCCTGTTCGGACTCCCTTCTGGAGTCTTAAAATGTCCCCTGGTTTTTCCGAGCTGGACAGTAGTGCTTTTTGGCTGTATACCGTCACGGATCATGTGCATTGTGGAAGCGTACCTAACCGTTTCATCTTAAACAGATAATTATAGCCAAAGTATGTTTTTCGGCATTTTACTAGCCACCAAACGGGTCAATTGCCTGTGTATGCTGTGTCAGTTGAACAGAGGTCAATCTCTTAGTGCATCCGGATGTTTGTTTGTGGGAGAGGGCACTGCATAGAACCGAGTCCAGAGCAACATCTACCCCCGACCACCTCGGCCGCCCTCCTATCAGCCTCCAAAAAAGCAACAGGCAGGACATTAATACACACCTGGAGCACTTCTCTCTCAGGTCCACACCTCAGGCCCAGGACAGCAGTATCCCCCCCCCCCCCCCCCCCCCCCCCCCCCCCCGCTCCAGACCAGGCCAGACCTGCAGCTAATATATATGAGAAACTGAGTTGCTACCGTGCAAAATAAACACTAAGAGAAGTATGGATAAATTATGTAGTGAAAGATGTGTTTACATTTACGGTGTCAAGTTTAAATTATGCCCTGTGGTGTTCTGTGGTTGGTGTGCCGGGTTTAATTTGAATGTTTGAGAAAAGAAATGAAGGTTGAAAGAAACGGAGCCAGACGGGCAAATCGCTTCGACGTTCTACTGATGTCATCCCAAAAAAGGAGACATTTTTGCCCAGAATTCATCAACAAGGTGTTATACATGAGAATGCACTGAATGTGGACTTGAGAGCATTTTTGAAGCATTAGCAAGGCCGTTGCTCACACAGCGCAAGTGTTTGTCAAAACTGGCTTTCCAAGCTGAGACTTGTGTGTGTGTGTGTGTGTGTGTGTGTGTGTGTGTGTGTGTGCTGTCAAAACCATCAGTGTGTTTTCAAATGCCCAAGTGTAAGCGAAGAGTGTGAAACGAGCTCCCAGTGGAAAGATCTGAGTAAAATTCTAGGCATGGGTTGTGGTGTTAAATGGCACAAAACCGTGATGCTTCACCAAAACCACATTGACTGTAATGATTGATACTGAGAGCGAGGTGGGAAAAGAAAAATCTTCTCAGTGGGACAAACTGTGAAAGGACAAACAATGATACAATTCCCCATTACTCTATTTTATAAGTGCGTCACTGCAGAACTGGCACTTCAGAGAGTGGTATTTAAGCTGGGATTTACCTCTTTTTGTTTTACACCCCAATGATCTCTAACTATCTCCAGAAAGAAACCCTCTCGCTTTCTGTTCATGTCTAAAAACATCTGTTTCACGTTCAAACTGTTCAGCTTTGGAATTAGTTTTAACAAAGATATAAAAGGCTTTCAAACCAGAGTAGTTTGTTATTCGGGGCAGAATTACAGTACAAGAAGGAAGTTTTTTACGTCAAAGCACCGACTTTTGTTTTTCGCTCTGTTCCAGCTTCTACAGTAATAACAGCCGTCATTCAAGCTGTGTCATGCAGCAGCTGTCATTCTCCCATGATGCGTCCTTGTCTGGGGGCAAAACAATAAAACATCCGTATCACCAGTCTGCCAATTTCCTTTTTAAAGAAATAGGGCCAAGAGATTTAGATTAGGTCATGCATGATTTAAAGTGCAGCTAGGAAATAAATACTGTATATGGTGAAAAATAGCTGTACAGTAATGTGCCTACACTCTTAACTGGCAAATTGTGTGAGGTCAGTGAGTACCAGGCTTGGTCTCATATTACAGCTAACGTAAACATGTCTGATGAAAAAATTTGAAGGAAATATTCCATAAATATGAAAATGTTTACCAAAGAATACCAGCGAACAGTGGAACGTCAGGATTCCTGCCAGTGGCGGGTTGCTCGAGTCCAACATAATTGTGGACAAAATTACTGAATATGAATGGAGAACTATATAGCTGAAATGTTGTGGATTGATTTATTGAAATGGGAATGAAGGGTGGTGTGCTGCCTGAGAAGGGTTGAGTCGTGATGGGACTTGACACACTCGAGTGTCTAGCGCAGTCTGATCTATTGCAACCAGCCATATCCACACAACTGGAAATTGGACGCTGAAACCCACAGTGAACAGAAAGGAACACGACCGTGGCAAGCTGAGAGGAGTGAACAAATCTAGGGGCACCGTGGCATCTCAGTTGCACCACATTTCTTGGGCAGCTGTTTTTTTTTTTTAACCAGAAGGCTTTGTGGTCTGGTCCCCCTCCAGAGGGTTGCATAAACGCACTCTTATTTCCCTTCGCCCTGCTCGAATGGTGGGCTGGTGTTGATCATGATGCCATGTTGACCTATTGTTTAATTTTGCTGGCATGTTTTCTGTCTGAACACTATAATGCTTCTGGCATCAAGGTATTTGGCTTGGCAACTCGCTGGGCTTCTGCGATGTTTATTTGTTGTCATATCAGAGTTATAGAGTTGCCATTGTATGCTACGGTAGGCATGCGCCTTTAGACAGCTGTGTCAACTCTCAACTTGCGCAGAGAATGCATGGTTTGCCAAAAAAGGAGAAGGGCTTTTATTTATTTACTTAGCAAGTCTGTACAATTCATGAACACTGTGACTTCAACCGTGGTATTCATTATATCAAGTTGTCACACAGGATATTAAGCCAGTCGGCATTTAAAATGAGAAATATTTCTTATCAGCTGAAATCACATAGTGGGACTGCAACAGAGAAGAGTGTCCCTGTTCTTGTGTAACTGAAAATAAAATTTAAATGAAATTGGGCCACACCAAGAATAAATACTTTAAAAAAATAAACTGGTTTTCTGGACTGCTGTGGTTTGGTTGTGGTGGTGTGTTGCTGTTTTTTCTTTCGAGTACATGAACAGTTAATGTCAGGAGTTGTTTTCAGAGGCATCTTTCCAGACCTGTGGCAATAAGGCAAGATGCCACTTTCTCCATTACAGCAGCTCTGACAGACCACAGTGACATACAGTCACAGGACATGCTGCATTTTTAGCAAACAGTGTTGCACATTTTCTTGTCGTTTGGACAGTTTTAACTCAGGGAGATTCATTTCTTGTGATTTAGAGTTGTCGCCCAGTGCAGATTTGAGTTTGTTAGACTTTTGCACTCAATGCAGAAGAAGAAGAAGCAGCTGCGGTGGAGAAAATCAAATAAAAGCCTGAAATTCAAAAGTTAAAATGCTGGACAGACTCAATGGAGACGTCACATGGAGAAAATGATGGATGATGGTGAAGAGCCAATAAAAACCTCTGAGCTCAGGCCAATCATCACGGTGTGTTAGTATTTGTCTAACAATCTTAAAAAAAAGAGCAATAAAGTGGATCAATTAGATATAGAGGCCAGTAAAATGTCCATTTATCATCCCCCAGTGGCACCAATTTAAAACATGGAGCATGTTGACGTATGTACAGTAATAGCCCATTGTTGGGCTGCGGCAAGAGGAGCTTGTTGTCTGAAGGGGTAAAAGTGAGACGAGAGAGAGACGGAGGGAGAAAGCGAGAATGAGAACGGCGTCAGGTGTGAGTGAGAGGTGCTGGACAGATTGAAGCCCGGTTGTCAGAGGACGCCGTAGCTCATGGGCCGTTAGGCGGGATCCTGTATTGACTGCCAGTAACATCAGTCCTGGCGCCAGCTCAGAACTCAGATCATGTTTAGGATTTTCATTGTGTCACCCGCAGTCTTTTTCATGGTGGGGTTTAGATTTCTTGAATGGGTTTATAATTAATGCCTTGATGGTTACTGAGGCTGTGGCACTGGAAGGTTTGTGTTGCACTCTAATTAGCCATTATAAATGGTTAGGATTGCTGGTAAGGAAAAGCACACTGTCATGAGACAAAGTGGGTTGGCTTTTATAGAAAGCTTTCATTGAGTGACGGGTCACAGGATCATGTCTACTTGCTGTGAAGTGAAGACCAAAGCCAGCCTCCTGTGGTTTTTTATTCCATATTCGACCCCCTTTCTCATCTTTCAGTCAGCAATACTAAATGATTTCTCATTTTTGGATGCGACCAGAAAAACAGTTGAGTGATTTTTTTTTTCAGGCAAGCTCTGTCTCAAAGGGAGCTGAACAGCTAACCTCTGTTCGTACAGTTGAGTGTGAAGTATGTCTGTATGAAAAGGATTTGACACCCTGAGCTTTTGCCCAGAAGGAAAATTTAATAGGCGGGGGCAACAGAAGAATTAGGTTGGATGTCGGTTTGGTTCTGTGCTAACGCTGCACGATAACACACAACATATCCTTTACCCTGTCAGGCCGCTTCATCTCTTTGAGAATGTGACCCTGTTTTCCTTTTCCCCTCAACCTGGTGAACCGGTAAACCCCAGGCTGCCCGGTTTGAGAGGAAATCACATCTTAGCTCTCTAATCTGATGCAGGGCCGCAGAGCTGCTAGACATTTGAATGAAGGCCTCTGAATCACAACAGGTTAAGTGCTTCCATGAAGCCTCACCGTGTTGTTGTGAAGCCGGGTTCCCTCTGTTGCCAGGCCTCCACCGCAGTCGCAGGGGTTCAGATCCATCACGGGCACTTCCTCCTCAATCTCCAGCAAACGGACGGCGAGAGGAACAAAACAGCTGGGCCGGCTCATTATGTGAGCAGCCTCATTTAGTCATCATAGGAAAGCTTCCTGTTGTGCCATCCACATACTTTTTAATCGGGCCCCAAACTATTCAGGCATGAGTGCAAAATGGCTGTTAAGAACAATTTCTTTAGTCATTTACATGACTACTTCCTCCCACCAATTTATCGGCTGAGCTCTCACTAAGCTCGCTTGTTCATGGGCATCTGGACAACACTCCCTCGCTTTGAGTCATTTGCTGCGTGTTCTCATATCTCAGTATTTATAAATCAAGGCTTCCCAAAAATGAAGCAACGTGCAGAAGATAGAGGGGAAGTGATGTGTCAAGAAAAAACAAAGTGAGTGTGTATGAATTTATTTCCCCCATGAAAAAGCAACAAAAGAAAAGAAAGGGAAAGCCTATTCCTACCGTAGATTCAAATTAAAGTCCTTTTCGCAACAGATGAAGCTGGCTGCTAAAAGTGTCCCGCTCCGCAGTGGAAATGATATGTGTAAACTATGTAATGCAAATGTTTTAGCCAAGCTGTGTTTAATTTTGTATCCTGACGAAGCGCATGAGAAACCTGCCTCTCCTTAGCTGTCTCGTTGAATCATATGGATATAATTTCATCCATTTACGTTTTTCTGCTCTTTGCTGTGGTTGCCACAGGGCATTTGGAAGCAGGCAGATTAAATGCACATGTTCCTCCCTTCCACAGCCGGAGCACTCTTGCTCCACGGCCTCCCCTCCGAACAGATCCTGAAGTGTTGGTGGTTTTCCTCGTTGGTCAGGGCAGAGAAAGACACCTTGTGATAAACCAACTCGTTCCAGCAACCGCCTTTTTTCATACCCATAAAGTTATACAGGCTGCTTTTGAGCATTGACACTTTATAACATGTTTTATTTGGCAGTTAGATCTTCTGCCACCAAAGCTCTTTCCCCTTCATCATGTTTGTCAGGCTGGGCAGTAAAGGAGCCTAGATGTATTAGGTAAAACTGATCACAGCGGAAAACCTGTGGCGGCTGTTAAAGCGCTGAGAACTTTTTTCTCATTTTGTGGGAGGCCCACTGACCATGAGTAATAGTGAATTTCATGCTAGTTTGCAGCCGAACAGTTGAATCCCATCTCCCATCATTAGTCAGAGACCTGATCTACAATTACTGCCCAGGGCCAGAGAGAGATATTAGTGCTGAAGGAGATATCAAAGGATTCCCTCGCATCTGTAGTTACACTAGAAACACTCAGCGGCCATGAGAGGAAAAAAATCCTGCCATTTACTCCTAGGGAAAAAATGAAATTAGTCCTCCAGGTGATGACCTTGGCTACAAGGACCACAGTCAGATATTATTTTACAAGAGAAGAACCCCCACCTCACTTCTGATTCTCTCCTCTCTCCATCTACCTGCTTACACCTTTCATTAAAGCCTTTAATCAGATTCCTGTCCAACGTCCATGTCAGCAGCCATATGTTCCCCCAACACCGCTCCATAACAGCCGGTTTGTTTGCATCATCTGCAGGTTGCTAATGAGCCGCCGCATGCGAGGAGAGCTGCACACTGCTGCCTTTTAGCCGCGACACTGTTTGGCCTTTTCCCTGCCAGTCAGGAGTCATTTCCCATGAAGGCCTCAGGCGGGACCGCACCTCCACCGGCCTGCATGCTGGACCCATAATCTGTCTGTTGTGATCAGCTGCCTGTCCACCCTATCAACCCACTTTGGCCCCCTTCAGCCATGTCAAGACCCTGCTGTCATCCCCAATGTTTACCGAGCTACTGAAACCCCCACCCCTCCACCTCCCACTCAAGAGTGAAATGGTGTCAGCCGGGGCTCAAATCCCTCCACGCCGCCCGCGCCGCTCCCCCTCGCGTGGTGATCTGCCGGTTTAGCTTAGGTGGAGGTTTACAGAGAGGAAAACTAAACATGTTTAAAGCAATTAATGTGATTAGTGCCTTCTAAACTGTTTTCACAGATAATATCAAAAGTAAAATCGATCCTGTGTCAGAAGCCTCAGCCACCACAGCTCCCTGTTTGTACCACTTTAACCTGTGTGTTCATTACTTTCTAAACAGTTTATATGTTTTGGTAACCCCTCACAGATCATATAGTGGACATACTGACATGTGGCCTTTTTATCTTGTATTTATTATTTTTTAACGGCTTTTATCTTCATTATATTTGTAACTTCAGTCAAGGAATAACACCCAGGACCTGCGATGTATAATTACCATGTGTCACTCCTCCAACACATACTGCCCACATCAGTGCTCTTTAACCGCCCGTCAATACCAGCAGGTATTTGGGGCACACAGCACTGTATGGTCCAGTTATCCAAAATGAAGTTGGCATCACTGAACTCACTGAGAGACGTTATTTTTAATGAGGATTGGCCTCGCCTAATACATCGTACTATAGCTTAACGTTGTCATGCAGGGTTTCTGGGTAATGCCCCCGCCTGGAGGTGGCATTGCCTATTGGATTTCTAAGCAGGCAGGAAAACCTCATACTCCCTGCCGTCTCCCTGCTTGTCCCGCTCCCTGAGCAATAACACACTGCGCGATTAACACGGTTTCCTCCACCGACCTCTGACTATAATTCATATTGCAGAAAAGAAAGCAATGAAAGAGTGATTACTCCCTTAAATGCAAATACACACTTTTGGCACGTCAATATTAGCCATGTTTGTTTTCCAAACTCAAATGCGCGGCGCCATATTTCAGCAGTCGGCGTGGAGTGTGTCCATCAGGACCTGTGCAGCAGTGTGGATGTTCCCCTGCAATGAGATTTTTATTAAGCTTTCCCACCCTGGCTGCCGCTCGTGTTTCCATCTGAAGCATTTGATTGGCATGACTCAAGAATAATATGTTTCCGCTGTGCAATATTGTGCGACGTGATCACGTAATGACATTTTCCGTGGTTGTGTGCTGAAGCCACGGGCGGTATGTGCGTCTGATGAGTGTTGAGGAATCCTGGGTGATATTTTTCTTCATACCTCATTCCAGTCCTCCTTACTGCACGTCTGGCTGTGATTATTTAATGCATTTCTCATGAGAACTTTGGGATAAGTTTATTGCCTTTTACATTAACCACACGTTGTCACTTGTTACCTTGATCCAAAATCAGCTGAAAAGTTTGCCACTGCAGCCTGAACTCTTGAAGGACTGGCTGTGGAATGTTTTGGAACTTTTTCAGTTACCGAAAATTGTTGACATGGAATCTGATTCTTGATGTTTTTTGCTTATTCTTTAATCAGATATTTCTCTCTATAAATCATGATTTCGGTCATTTAACTTTAATGTGATATCGTTAAAGTTCTTATTTAATAAATGTTTTCAATATTTAAACCAGTTATTTTTTTGATGTGCTTTGAGTTTTCTGACTTTTGGGGGGGGGGGTTTCCTCGTTGAGTCGAGGGTTAAGGACAAAGGATGTCACTCCATGTACTGATTGTCCAGCCCTATGAGGCAAATTGTAATTTGCTAATATGGGCCATGCAAAAAATATATGATTGATTGATTATTGATGTAGAAAAACATGTTTATATTTCTAAAAGTGGGATATCATTTTTTTTTATTATTATTTTGGTACCAAAACTCAAGTATGATATTGGCACCAACAATACCAAGTCCTATTAAACATGATGATAAAATATCAAGCTTTGCTCTCGATCAGAGGCGGCATTGATAAATCCACATCCTATATCTAGTAAATTAAATTAAATTAAATTAATGGAAGGAAGCTTTTGCGTTCAAACTCATTGGCTCATTATGTAGCTATAAGTAAGACTTTTAATAAGCCAGACAGACACACACACACACACACACACACACACACACACACACACACACACAGATCAGCGTGGTCACCTAACACAGCTCTACCATGACAGGCTTAGGTTTCGCCTATATTAAATGGAGCCTGGGTGAATAGAAGGCCCTGCCTGTGCTGCCTGAGTGAATGAAGGAGGCCAGCGATGAGCATTGAGCTCAGATGAAGCTGAAGGCCCTTTAGAAGAACGGTGTCACTCTCTCCTTAGCCGTAACCCGACCTGCTGTTAGCAGGCTTCGCTAAAGGTCAGGGTACAATGGACAGTAGAGACCGAAGAGCCTCCGCAACTGAGTTTATAGTCATAGTAGTTGCACCGGGAATGTCTTCCTGGCTCCTGCTTCTCAATGATTGAACCGGCTTGTCTTTATGATTTTGACATAGCATGAATAAAAACTGTTATTTTTCCGTATCCTTGTTCAACACAAATACCCTTCATCTTGACTTAAATAAAAATAAAAAAAATGGTGTCAAAGTCTTAGGAGTTTGTCCTGAAGGAACTTTCTCAGGGGAACACAAAACCCTTTGAGGAACTCAAGATGTTTCGATTAGAGAATCCACTAACAAAATGTTTCTTCACAGGGGTAATGGTTTCTGCTGTTCAAACACAGACACTGTAGCAACTGCAACTTGTGTACAGCTCAATTCACAAATGAATGAAGCAACGCTGTCGCCAGAATCGATATTGGAAGCAGGGGTGGACGCATCTCGAAGGATAGGTTTTGCTCTGACTTCCAGACTGGTTTGAAAAGAAGAGATGAAATTGAAATGATCAAATAACTATCAAACACTGAGCAGACCGAGTTGTGGAGTTTTTTAGCGCTCTCCACGTCTGCATGACTCCTACTCATTGATTCAATCATTACATCTAACTCAAACATCAGTCCAACCACAGTAAATACAAAGAACCACAGGATCGCTCTGTGCAGGAATGGGCCAGAGGGACTCGTGCTTCCTCGTTTAGTTTCTGAGTTTAGTACATTTTGTTCCTGGAACCTTTTGATAGTTGCTTTAACTTTAATTGTAGTTTACATTTATATAATCACACTCTTTGTGTAGGAACCTGCTTTCTCATCGCCACCACCACTTTTTGTCTCTTTATTCTTTTTCTCCATCTTCATTCAGCCACCTGTCTTGTACCAGAAAAAACAGCCCTGCCTCTTTAGTCTTTATAAGGCTAGTGGCTGTAGAGCAGGAGATATAGATACATTGAGCTATGCTTCCATACAACTGCACACTCATACACTCTGTGACTCTTTACACAGCAGGCCCTGTAGGGGGTCTTGACACCGACCGCCTCCTCAACCAATCAGCCCTGTTTTCTGCTCAAGAGCAGGAGTGGATACACGAGAAGCCTCATGAATCATTCACGTGTTAACAAATCTGTGGTGTTCATTGGCTGAGTGGTCGGGATCAAATGGGCCAAGCTGGGTCGGGCATGAGCTTGTTTACAGTCACTGTCACTTGCCAATGTCTAATGTACGATACATGGCAGAAACACTTATCTCAAGCTATGCATTACAGTCCAACCGCTGGCGTGCGGCACACTCCAGTTTCCTCTTCAATTCAGACGGAGGCAGGTGTACGGTCACGCCTGCCGCCGTCTTTAAAGTGGACGTGGTTTTAAACAAAGGTCCTTGGACTGGCTGCGTAATTCAAGAGCTATGGAAAAAATGCTCTTGATTATACCACCCATGTTCTGAAGCATCCCTCACTTTTCGATGGCCGGTGAATATGTGGTGTAGAGTGAACTCGTCCAGGTGTGGGAGTGATCAAGGGGCCGAGGGAAAGAGTGGGACAGCGTCTTTCTGAGTCACACACATGCACATATACAGAGCCCACGTTGTACCAGCATTTGTCCGATTAACACTGATTGATCTTTCTGTGTGTGTGTGTGTGTGTGCGGGTGTGCGTGTGTGTGCGTGCGTGCGTGCGTGCGTGCGTGCTGTCTTCCCCTTCGCACAGTTCGAGGGCTGTAACAAAGCGTTTTCGCGCCTGGAGAACCTGAAGATCCACCTGAGGAGCCACACAGGAGAGAAACCGTACCTGTGCCAGCACCCCGGCTGCCAGAAAGCTTTCAGCAACTCCAGCGACCGTGCCAAGCATCAGCGCACTCACCTGGACACGGTTAGACACTAAGTCTCTGCTCTTTCTCACCTCCAATGAATCACCATAGATTAATGTTGAACATGTCTTGGGCCAACAGTTATAGCAGTCTGGGTGGTCGGAGCGTCGCACAAAGGAGGACTGCAAGAAATTATAGGCTATAAGTGTTTGTGTTTTTCAGACATGCCACCCACATTTTGCGTTTCTAAAAATCCATTCAGGGATTGAATTAATTACAAATAAAAATAAATAAATGTTAAATTTACTTTCCCCCTCAGCATATGTGTGTATGAATCCCTGAATAAAGCTTTGCTCATACTGTACCCCTCCTTTGCTTTTACACCAACATTAAAAACTGCATTGTCGTCCAAGCCTCAATGCCACATCCACATCTTTACAATGTTAGACTTGAGTCTTCTTGTCAGTCAGTGAGCAGTGTGGCATTCTCACTCTCCCAGCGCTGGCAGTGACATGCCACAGATGATCAGTTCCATTAGGGCTGAGTCGCAGCTCAGGCCATAACAGACTTGGATCAGAGCTGTGAGCTCAGACAGAGCTGCGCCTGTTTCTCTGACCTGTGGAGCGGGAAGGAAAGGTTGAGTCAGCCATCGCTGCCACTCGTCATGTCTCAGTAACCCCACCAGTGCCTCACTTTATTACCATCTGCACACCAACACAGCTTGGGAAGTAAATAAGTTGTTTGGTTCAAATTATCTACTCAAGTACTGTTGAGGTATTTGTTTCTGCTGCCATCTCACAGAACTTTTCTCTCTTTTCTTTTTTGCTGTTCCTCCTCATTTCACACTACCCTGATCCAAACATGTCCTGTTAATTATTTTATCTACTGTATCTGTTACTGGATACTCAGAAGACAATAAATCATATGCGCTTTCTGCACTTACAGCAATAAACCACAGATTTTTTAGAGACCAATGTCATTATGTTGGGTAGGAACAGTCTTAAACAAGTCAGTTAATTTAATCAGTTGGCGAAATATGTGTTGATGTCAGTCCAAATCAGAGCTAAAATTACATCCAGTCAATTTTAGTAAAATTTTGTTTATACGTACTAAATTACATATTTGTCTCAAGAGGATCTTAAGTCTGAACAACATAGCGTCCTCAATTTGGAAAAGAAAAAAACTAAACCCACAGGAAAAAGGGAGAAACAGAGACAGAGCCTCGGAGGACAATCAAACATGCAATATGTGACATATTAACATGTGTCAGGCACAATAAAACTCTTCAATTAGAAATTAAAATTTAATTATAAAAAAAGGACCATTGAAAAATAATGGTAATAATTTCATTAAGGTTTCATTTGTAAACTATTTTGTAAACCTTAGAATTGACAGTTACTTATGTAACTTGTGCCCTATAGCAGAGAACTGTTTTAAATGATGGAAACTACTCGTCACCTTTGCTCTGCATCAGGTCTGTCTCACAGATTCAGACCTGACACTAAAGCATACAAGGAACCTGTAGAAAAGGGTCAGGTTTTTTTTTTTTTTAAAGCAGTAAACTCTTCAATTGACCACTTTTTGAATGAATTAAAAAAATATATAATTTTAGCTGTATTTTTATAATATCTGTATTACCAGAATATGTCCCCCCTGTGTTTCGGCATTGGCTTGCTACCAATGTGTTTTGATTCATGGACTAGTAAATCATTCAGAGTGTTTACCTAAGTAGACGTTTGAATGCAGACCTGTGTTTTTCTATCAGTTAGGGATTTTCTTCCACCACCCACTCTTTCCACAGTAGGACAAATGATACAGCTAATCTGGGACCCCGATGCTTATGGCTTCACATTAACACCCTGCTAAGGCCCTTGCTGTTCCTGCCCAGCTGCCTGCTCTGCCAAAAACACTTTGGGGGGAAATCATTTTCAAGCTTTAATGATATTTTTTCTACACAGAAGTTGTGCTTGATGTTGTTTTTCTTAGTTTTTTTTACCGGGAGTTCTGTGCTGTATTGGGAGCATTGCTTGGCAAAACAAACATGGCGGAGATGAGTGGCACTGTAAGCACCCTGGAATAACAATGGATTATTTACAGAGAAGGCTGAGGTACGGAGGCAGAGCTAATAAAGACTTGTATCCCCTTACACTTAAATGGGCCACTTATATTCTGGAGAATGAAAAAATAAAAATTTGCAGGTAGGGAAAAAAATCCTTCAATCAGCGAGCTACATGCTTTATTTGCTTAGTTAACAAGAGGAATGTGAAATGATGAGGAAACTACATGACAGTGGAGTCGTTCTACAGATGTCAGTTCTGTTACACTAATCTGCCCACATCTCCCTCTTTACGACCAGTCTGTATGTCAGCACACGCACTGACCTACACCGGCCTGCTGGTACAGAGAACCACGAGACAGCTTTGATAAAATACAAGCCTTCACTGGTCAACAATAGAACATTTCCCATAACAGGTCTATTTTCTCTGCACACAAAAATGCTGTAACACAAACAAACAAGTCTAATTGACTTCTTCAGCTCTCTTTCATCCATCATCTCGAAGTTAATCATGCAGTATTGATGTCGTCCGCACCATGAGAGTGGGGTGTCATTACTGCAGAGAGGAAAAAGTGATACGGAGCACAGGCCGAGCATCTTAGTAGTCCTGTAGTTGACAAATTGCACCACAATTCTGTCGTTGTTTGAGACAATTTTGGAATAAAATACTTCACAACTGATTTTTCTTCTCTTCTTTTCATCCCTTTTCTGCTCTTCTCTCTTCCTTCAAATAATTGTTTTTCTCAGCTGAAAGGTAGGACTTTAACTTTGCCTTTACTTAAACAAATTTCAAACTTACTGCAAATTTACTTTTGCTCCTTTATTTTTTTCCCTATGGTATGTTCTTTAATCGCTAGCCTACTTTTTTATCCTGTGTTGCTGTCTTTATTACAGTAAAGATAATTTTACTGTATTGCACTTAACTGACTGAGAAATGTTTTTCTTTCCTCTCATAGAAACCGTATGCATGTCAGATCCCCGGCTGCACCAAGCGTTACACAGATCCCAGCTCCTTACGCAAACATGTCAAGATACACTCAGCCAAAGAGCAACAGGTGCGTAGGAAGGTAAGCTGCTCTTTCAGTGAAAAAGAATCCAAAAGTCTGCCACATGTCACCATGACATTTTTTTTTATTCGAGTATAGAAGTCCACAGTTTTTATTTTAAATATTGTGATTTAAAAAAGGGGGAATATTATCTGTTATGGTTCATTTTGCATTAAATCAATTTTAGTGGGCATTCTGTATATATGGGTGGCTACAACACAGCTACAACTGTATATCCTGCTCAAGAGCTACTGTGCATCTTTTTTTGGTGAACTTCCAGAATTACCTTGTTCGAGTCAATACGGCAGGACGGCAGGGTTTTACAAACAGACCACTTCATATAATGTGCCCCAGTCTGATCTGTATTATCTACAGATTCATCCAGTTGGTTTAATTGAGGGGTTGGGAGGCCGGGGGTGGACTAGAGGGTTGCCTTTGAGAATCTTTTCCCCACAATAGATCAGGTTTGACCACATTTCATCATGTTCATGGTCAAAAGCTCATTCTTTCCCTGACTGGAAGTGGGTAAATAACAGAGAGAATGGGCTCATTGTTGTGGAAAGGGCTGGATAGTGGCAGGCTGGATGATGTGTTCTTTTGCTTAGCATCGTAAAGGGAAACACATGTGCTTGTAGCATTGTTAATAAGCTGTAGTGTGGAATACCCCAATGGCCAGATGTTATGGACAAATGTCAAACAAATGCTCTTACTCCACTCTTGGAGCAGGCCCGGAGAAAAACTGTTAGGAGTGTCGCTGCAGAGGAAAACAGAGCCCCAGTTACATTTGATGAATGTTTTGCAGGGCAAAAAACCTCCCTGGAGGTTACACGCATGCACGCACACGCACACACACACACACACACACACACGCACGCACGCACGCACGCACGCACGCACACGCACACACACACAATCATAACATGGTCGATGCCTACATGTTGAGTGTGCCATCGTTTGTGTTTTCAGTGGACAAGAAGGCAGAGGATCGGATCTTATAAGAAAATTGTTTTCTGTCCACTTGGTTATTTGCTGTCAATTAAAATTATGAGGAAAAAACGGGGAAAGTAGATGATGCTAACAAATGTTTCCAGCCACGGTCCAACCACCAAATCAAAATGTGATTTCGTGGAATGACAAAGGCCGGATTAGTGGATGTATGGACAGACAGGCAGACCCATGGTGAAAGACAGACTCAGTGAAAGGGGTTGGAACGACGACAAGAGAAAAGCGCTTGGTTGACAGCGGCGACCTTTAGTCATGTTTAACTGGAGAGCTTTCTCTGAATGATACACTCAACCCGTTCTGGTCCAAATGACTCAGCGCAAGACTGCCAGGTTTTTTATGCCTCTTGGAATCATAAAGTTATCACTTCTTACTATTATAAACTCTGCAGATAAATATGTACCAGTCAAGATAGTTAATATTGCAGCATGATGACAAACATAAAACGTGATTTATATTTAGTTTATGCTTTGATTTTCTGAATAACTGAACCTACACATGTTGGATTCAGAACCAGCTGTATGGGCTGTTCTTAGGTTCAGACTATTTATTATGCAAGTTTTTACAAAGTTGAGATGGATAAAGTATTATTTAAAAAATAAATGAAAATCATTTATTGATTAAAATGGGTTCTACCAAAATAATTAGTTCTTACATAGGGATTCCTGTAGTTTTTACCACATATTTACACATAACTCAGTGTTTAGTAGCTAACTAAACCAGCTGGCAATGACCCATTTAGACTGAATAGCGAGAGGGACACTGAAATTACATTTCCTCAAAAGACACAACATGACTCAAATGACTAGATGCCGTTACTAAATGTCCAATTGATGTTTGTTAAGTTTAGATAATCACATATTTGTTCATTACAATGAAGGAACAGTGCAACTATATGGCTCACTGATGTGTTGTATTAGTTCATGGATGACAAAGGAGGTCTATGATACACTAGTGTGGTTTATATGAGGCTTTTCAATTTTCAGAAATGGGGAGTGGGATTAATTAATTTATTGTTGATCTGGGGCTCATGGGATTTGTTGACAAGAAACCAGGCTTATGCTTTAACTCACTGATAAATAGTTAATACACTGTACTGAGCAGATCAAGTCCACTGGTATTGTTTTTTCCTATCTCCTCATCTACTACTGGAGCTAAAGCAGATGGCATCGAGACCTTTTCTCCAGTTGGCGACTGAATTCTGGCTGTTCGTGTTTCATTTCACACTGTTGGTTTAAAATTACTTCCTTTCTGCCCACTTCAGATTATAAGCAAAATTTCTATCCTGATCCCTGTGTAGACTTTTCAGGATGTTTGAAGGTAAATCTCCTGAGGATAGAAAAAGATGTGGCTGTTTGAACACTCTTGGTGTGTACCACAGCAACCCTAACGTTTTATTACAGTGAAATCCACTGATGTATACAACAGAGTTCAGCTGTTCCGCTGATCCATAAGACAGATGTCCCATTTCCCCAACTGAGACAAGTTTCCTTAGGTCTAGGTTTCTTCTGTGTGGCGTGTGACAGACTCTGAGGCTGAAATGTGTCTTCAGTTGCCCCCATTATTGTGGACAGTGAGGGAAACAGAAGCAAAGTCACATTGGCTCTGCGTTGGTACAATCACTCACCCATGATGTCCATGGCAAACGAATAAATCGAAAATGAGCGTATGATCTGTCCTCTGGTTCCCCCTCACTGACGACGTATTCTCATCTGCGAAGTTACTGTTTCAAATTAACATCACAATAACATTATTGCGGAAAAAAGAGAGAACACACCCCACGTCGGGTCCAGCCTACAACTACAAAACTGAAGCAGTGCTTTGTTCTTGGGTTGTGTAATCTTGTGGACCAGATGGAGTTCTCTCTAAATGACTCATCATAATCCTTTGTGAACATTAAATCTCATGTTTTTCTGATCTTTGTGATTGACAGCTTCGGCCTTGCCCTCACCTGGAGCAGGATGTCCTGAGTGAATGTTTGTCCATGCAGCACCTTCAGAGCTCCACCTCGTCGCAGCACCTCTTCAATGGCAAAGATGGCCATTCTCCTGGACTGGGCCAAGACATCTTCACAGGTGCACACGGGACGCTGCCGTCATACAACACCCTGATAATGTAACATTATGGCGGCATTGAGTAATCCAATACCTCTGCTAGCAACGAAAAACTAAGTTTTCCATTCTCAGTGCACCTTCCGCATGTTTTCCCATGCTAGGAAAAATATTTTAATACCTCTTAATCATTTGCTCTTTAGTTTCAATGCAACTTGTCATATGACACTGGTAGTAGCACTAAGCTCCATGGTTGAGCAATTAAAAAAGTGAGTGCGAGAGACTGGCTGTGTCTCAAGGCATCGATGGCTAGGGAATATTTGCTCCAAAACAGAAGAACAGGCCAGAAATCCAGACACCTGGCCAAGCAGTCACGAGTCATCTGTGATAATCAACAGCCATGTAAACTTTCTTGCAGATGTATCGTGGAAATGCTGTGTTTTCCGGCAGTTAAAACTATTCTAGTGGCACGTTTGGTCAAATGTAAACAACTAACACCACCACAAGGTATCTTCATCTACATATACACATTTTATTATACAAACCACTTGGTTATTTAAGTGTTACAACCTTGTGCTTGTGTTTGTTTGGTTTGTATTCCATAACCATGTAATGTTAACCTGTCATCTCGTCATGCAAAGACTGCAAAAGCCATTAGCAACAGCAACAAACATAAACTTTTACTCTTCACATGTGGCTTTTAAAACTTCCATTCCTCTAATTGATGCATTTGGCCATCACCAAAAGTCAACACCACACTGGATTGGAAACAAGAGAGAGATAAATAGATTATAACAATCTTAAAGACAAGAAAGATGCCCCGCAGCTTCCTCAGTTTATGGACACATCTGTCTTTGTTTTCTTCCTGTACCCCGTCCAGGCTCCCCGTTGCTCTCTGTTATTGTTGCTGGAACTCTGCGCACCGTTGACAACTGTGAACGCTCAACTTGTCTTTGATTGTCGAACCGGGCCTCTGAGTCTTGGCTTTTTACCCTCGGCCTCCCTCTGTTTCTGAGTGGATGTTACTTACGCTCTTGTTTTAAAGGGTTTAAAGCCCCAAGGTGCTCGCTCCGAGCTGGTGCCAAAGTGTTCATGGACGCTTTGTTATTCAAGGCCAGCAATAGATGTCGCAGGTTGGCATTCTGGAACCGCATTTATACGGGTTTCACTTTGTTCTCGGGTCCAATCGGATGCATGTAAGACGTGGAGAAAAGTGGGCAGCCATCCCATCATTAACACTTGTGGAGCAGAAAATGAGTCATGCTTCCAGTCAGAGCTGAATTTGTTTTCCTGTTCGCTGGTTATAAGTCTGCTCTTATTCACATGGCGGCAGCGAGACTTACGAGAAGCCCTCTCTGTTTTATAGAGCATAATTGGAGTGTTCCCTAATTATCCAGAGGAAGTACTCATCATAGCTTTAATGCAGAGGTTTAAATGATCCTGCTGTTATGCGGAGTGTTGAGTTGATATACCTATCCATCTCCTTCTCACACAGAACTTGTTAGTTAGTTCCTGAACCCAACCAGAAGCCTTTACACAACATCTTCAGAAAATGAAAACTAACACTTTAAGATCCTCTCTGTCTCCCTCTGCAAGGAACCGGCGATGAAATTGAGGCAATCACAGCCATTATTTGTCGACTGTTTTGCCGCTCTGGTAGCAGATGTTGGGGCTAAAGGGGAAAACATTTAAGGTCTTTGACTGATGATTTGGGGGTAATGAATCAAGCTTGTAACCATTTCAGAGTGCTGTCAGATCAGGCCTCGGCATGCTTCCACTTGAGAACAGCTGGGCCTGGAAACGGCAAAACCAGGAGCACCAATCTTTTCTCTTCCCTCCATCTCTTCCTGTCCTCTCCTCTCGTCGCCGGTTAACTGCACCAGACAGTCAGCGCACGGCTCTCCTCGTGGATGCTGGGAAAGAAATCAGGCAATAAACGGGACAGAAGATGGAGAGAGTCGATTTATTGGGTCGGGAGAACAAGTGAAGACCATGTTCAGTTTCTCTCCGTGTTTACAATGTTTAGCTCTGGAATGATTTAGTCTTTCCCTATGGAGCAACATTATTAAATGTTGATGGAATTAAACCAATGGAAAATTGAAAGGTTTGAAAGATCACAACCATCGCAGTACATTCACAGACTGAAGTGTCCAAGTGGAACAAAAATGACAAATATTCTCTGGTTGGAACTTCTCAAATGTTAAGAGTTACTGCTTTTTTCTGTGTTATATTGTTGTGAAATGAAAGCATTTGGTTTTAATGTTGTTGGTTTCTGTTGGCTGGAAAAAACAAGCAGTTTTAAGACGTCATCATGGGCTTTGGGAACTTTGGGTAGAGCATATTTCATTAGAAATGGAAAAATAAAAACAAATAAAACATAAATCAATAATGACTATCATTATTTGCAGCCCTTGCCGCCTAAGGCATTCTGGATAAGAAAAATGGATCAGTGTTTAATCATAGTTTGCAGCTTGAAACAGTAGAAATTTGGCAACATGCAGGCAGCAAAAGTAGAAAATAATGACCCTCAACAGAAAACTACATCATCAAGATGTTAATCAAATGAAGTTTAGAAAAACTGAGCGATTGAATAGTGAAAGACATATTGGAGATTTTGGAGCAGATTCATAAATTGATTTTATTTCCAGCATATAAAATCATACTGTTTGAGTACACTGTACACGTAGATGTGTACATGCTGCAATGCTTCACACATACTGTACCCTTACAGTTAAACATATAGCTGTATGCACTCACATAACCATAACACGCAAACACACACAACACAGAGATTACCCTCATTCCGCCCTTTAATACCCTACTGTTCAAAGTCACTGTTCAAACACATGTAACATTTTAGTTTATTATTGGCTAATAAGAGCAAACAGCTTAAAGGACAAACAAGACCAGTCCCTGCGGCAGCACAAACAATGTACCCTAAATTACAGACAGTGCAAACACAGAACATTTTATTCTTATTTTTTACAAAGCTCTCTGATTGGATGAGGGTTGTCAAAACAAAATCCTATTGCCATGAAAAAGCTTTTGATTGGCTCAAAGGGAAGATGGAACGCAGGGCCCTCGGGTTTATTCGGCACATTTACTGAATTAGCTTTGTTTGTCTTTCAGGCCTGTACACTGGCTCCAGCACCCCCCATCACAGCGCCTCAGTGGAGCTCCTCTCCCCCAACCCTAACCCCAACCCCATCACCGCCACTGACCTGCCCTCACGACAACACCGACTAGACCGTGACCTCGGCAGCCCTCATCACCTGTCCCCACTGACTGCTATGGACGGCACGCGAGACGGGTGAGTCCTTTGTGGAAGTGGAACATGGATGTAGGACAGTAAAATTAAACAGCAAATCTGGTCAATTTAAAGGGGCAGTAAGCGATTCTAAAGAAATACAAGCTTTGTAAAAATTAGCAAATATTTCCAGGTTTTCGACACATTAAGAGCCGTGCTGGTGGTTGGGGCTGCAACTAGGCGGTTTTGGCCTAGCGGTTTGCGCGTCGGTCTCCAATACCGAGGTCCTGGGTTCAAAAAACAAAAACAAAGAGAAATAAGTTTTCTCCAAAATCTGCCCCTTTAATGTAAGGCCTTTTCCTGTCACATGACCTAAATATCTTAGTTGGCCTTTGCGGTCAGTTCAGATATGTGAGGAAAAGTCAGGTAACATCACAAAAACCCCCAGCAGACGAAAATGAACCCAGAAAGAGATTTGTCCACATTTACAAATCCATACACGTATGTATCCTGCACACCGGTCAGCAACTTAGCGGAGCACAAGCTTTCTTCCTCTACTAAACATCACCCTGATATTATCATTATGATCACATTGTCAACCATCATTTCCATTGTTTTTCACCTATTTATCGCCCTGAATCCAGGATGAACCGCAGGGCGAACCCACTTAGCTCATGTTAGGTTAAGCCTCTTGGTCCATGCTGACAAACCCCTTTGGCTGTCTTACTGGAAACAAACTCAACTGCTCAGCCCCTGAGACATGACTCTTGGGAGGAGGGGCTGTGCTGGTCACCACAGGGTCAACGTGACACATCACCAGCTATATTTCTGGCACTGGAATCAGTGTTCATAAGGTCCCCCATCTCTACTCGATACAATAGCGTCAGCACGATGACCAAACCTCTTGGCCGGACATGATTCACACTTTAATGGGAGTAAAGTGTCCAAGCAGTGTCATCCCCTGGTGTTTGTGTTGTGAGCTGTTTTACACTCAAAGGACAAGAATCAACTGATTCCCTCTGAAAAGAGGAAGAAATTTATATTTAAAGATGAACGATGGGCAAAGACTAACATATACTGCATTATACACTTAATCAGTTGATCATACTGCAAAAAATCTATACTATATTAAATCATATCATCTCAGTAGATGGTATTTCACCCAAATAATTGGGAAAATAAGTACAAAGTGAAAGCAGTAAAACTGAGGATGATTTAGTGAGTGTGCTTTTATTGCTACATCTTTGGCAAAGAAGAAAAATTTGTTTAGCTCTAATTGGCTGTAATAAGATTGCATTTATTAACTCTGCTGAAACCCATTTCTACAAATCTGCCTCTTACATTAGATACTGACAGTTGGAAAGAGTGCGCAGAAAAGCTGCAGCTAGAGGTGCGACTGCCTTGCTTGGGGACACTTCAGCAGGGACAGACGTGTGCGTGAGAGGCACAGAGTGTTTCCTATTAGCGCTGATGATTTCCCCAGAGAGCCACCAGAGCGGAGCTACAGAGCGTCAGTGTCGTCAGGAGGCACTGTGTGTACTGTACCAAACAATGTGCCGAAAACCAGGGAGGTAGAGAAGGAAAACAGCGTTTTACAGTTTAATAACATTGAGAAAGAGTGGATGGAATCGAGCATCATAAAGTGTGTGTTACAAAAGTGATCACGTTACGTAAACATGCTTTCCTTTAACTCTCTGGTCTGCTCTTGGGGTGTCTGCGTGTGTGTATACACTTTTATGCGAGTATAAACAGCATAAGCGCATGACACAATGAGGTTTGATGGCTTTCTTACCCTGAGAGCCGTGCATGCATTTGTACTCGTGTGTGGTAGTGTGTGTGTGTGTGAGTGAGAGGAGTTTACATATAGTAATCCAGGAAACACACATGATTGCATGTGATTGGGGTGTGAGGCACAGCAGACTGGTCGTCTTCCAGCACAAACACTGCAGCGGGCCGACGCAGTTAAACTGCGTGTGGACGTAAACGTCAGAGCACCACTCTGAGACGTCAGATCGGACTGGAAGGTGATGTGTTGTTTCAAGCCTTGAAAGCCTGAGAACGCTGTTGAAATTACCTCGTGGTTTAAGTGCCTCTTTCTCAGCAGCCTTCACAATCACCTGCACGGGGAAAGAAATGGAAAGTGAATAGAACCGGAGTAGGGGGATCTGTAACGGCAGGTTACATAGGCAGGGGGACATATTGGATGTGAGCGGTGGGTCTGTTCCTTTGGGTGCTTGATGAGGAACATCTGAATCGTGTGTGTGTGTGTGTGTGTGTGTGTGTGTGTGTGTGTGTGTCGTACAGTTAGAATCTTACATAATGTAACTTAAGTGCATATTACCCAAATAAGTAATCTCCCATGTTCATGTATATATTTGCCTCCCCATCTTAAGCTCCCTCATACTCCATTAGAATTGCAGCAATTTCCAAATTTTACGGATTTCATCGAAACAAGATGTTTGACCCCAAAGCGCTCATGAATGCAAGCACGCACACACATACCGTAGTGCTCTATCTCTTCATCGCACCACATGGACAGAGGGTGGGGCGAGGAGTGAAAAAGCGAGCGGTGGCAGGACCAACAACTAGCCCGGCATAATATGTCTACTTACATTTGCCTGAAGATTGGGGCATTTGATTTACAGGTTTAAGGCCTTGAGTATACTGGCTGCTGCCAAAGTCAATATCAGTGCCGCACTTGTTTTTCCCAAACGGTTTAGCAGGACATTAAACATTTTGACAAAAATTATCAAACTAACCTGCCTCTAGTGTGGCAGCCTCTGACCTCATAGCTAAATGTGTTTACTCTGACTCAAATGGGCCATTTAGACTCATTTTACTTTGTAAATAGCGATGTCATTTTTCTGAGGCTAATATTGAATTATACCGGGCAAAATGCATTTGGTTATCGGCTGGCACGTGTGAGAGTGAGAGTGTGTGTATGGGCTCTCTCATAGAGATGGTTGTTCAACCTCGGTGGCCTGTGCTCACAGAGAGATGGTTGGTAAATGTTGTCATTCAGTGCTTCAGCCATATGTGGTTGTATAATTGCAGAGGGGAGTCTCTGCTGCCTCTACCTAAGTATTCATATTGGAGCCCCTCTGCAAATATTATAAATACTGAGTTGGTTTGATACCTTGGCAATGATTGACACAGGCTAATTCAATTAGAGTGGCGGCGGAGACGGCACAGAGCTGCATTAACTGTCCCTGCCCTGCTCCTGGACGTCCACGGCTCGTAACTCCACACCGCCTGTCCTCCAGCCATTATCCTTCTCTGGCGATCCAGAAAATGAGTGTCGATCTCACAACCCAAACATTTTTGTCAACCCAAAATTCCTCCAAGTAGGATAGAGATTAAGGAAGGACCCTTTGTGTTCGGGGTAGTTATCTCTCTCTCTGACTAAAGTTAGTATCCAAGACCCCCAAAATATTCTGAGCACCGGCTCTGCTCTTCACCCTGGGGCCTGCGGCGCTGGCTTGGCTTTAGCTTAGCTTTAGCCAGGATGCTGTAGTCTGTCTCTCAAGCACAGCTTTAGCTTGCTAACCAGAACCAGAAGTGTTCCCACCGACCAGCGCCAAAGCCGCCCCCGTCATCCATCAGCGGGGCTTAATGGTCGGCTACGGAGGGGGGAGATGATAGGGCAGGCGGAGGGTGTTTGTGGGGAATGCAGGGTCTGCAGAGGACAGGGTCTGATCCCTGATCCCTGGTGGGACAGTTAGCTGCAGGTGAAGGAAGACAAACGAGGAGCAGAGCAGGACTGTTCATGAATCTTCAGGTTTCTTTCCATCCCGTCAGGCCTCCACACAGTGAGCCAAGACTACAATGGAAGCTTCACCTCCCAATGGGCCATGATGTCTCTGGACAATAGTTGCACTCCAGTGGTGATGACGCCCATGCCCACATACCTGAACACAAGTCATTTTGTCTGGGCCTTGTGTGGCCTCGGGGCAGCATCAGACCGTCCAGGTTGGAATGTCATTTTCATCTCCTTGTTGTAGCATTTGTAAGGCTGGAGTTTAGCCGAGGAACGTCAGAGCAGAACCAAATCTCATTCCCAGAATTACATCAGCTTTCCCATATTACTCACAGAAAATGCAGCTCACGTCGAAGTCACAGAGCTGGCGTCCACCAGGGCGAGGTCTCGCAAACCCTTAACCAGCCCTTTGAAAGACCTCACATTGACATCTCCAAGGTTCTACAATGTTAGTCAGTATTTTACATCTGTCTCTCAATTCCCCCTAAACCTTTGACCTTCTCTGTATTTATAAAATTTAGTCCATCAACCTGATAGCCTCACCTTCAAATATCCCCCCTAACTCTACCTTCAGGAATCAACAGGTCAGTGGTCAGATCGCTCTCAATGCAGCGGAACGGAGGTGGGTGGGCCGGCTGGAAAAAGGAGAGCATGCAGGACGGTCAGTGATGATGAATATCGGAGGGGAGATTAATGTGGCATTTGAAAGATTCCCCTCATACCTCAAGCTTGAGTAGCTAGCGAGCTAGAAAACTGGCGAGAACCAGGCCAGCTGGCAGTGATCAGCTTATGATTCACTTTAGCTGCACATAGAGGCAGCTCGTAAAAATATGAACAGTATAACTGTTTCCCGAGTTTGTGCTGACAGCAGCTCCCGGGGGGGAATGGTGCTCTCTGCAGGAACACATGGCCGCGGACTGGTCCCGTGCCAACCCCGTGGATTAGCCACGCTCACTAACAGCCAGCCACTCCAGCGCAGAACTAACACATGGTGTCACACAAGCCTCTTCAATTTTCTAGAGACTAGGTCAGGTGTAGTCCGTATACAGTGAGGCACTTAAACCTGATACCCAAATGAACATTTTCACAAGAAGAATCTCAGTGTGAAAACCACCTGACGATTCTCCAATCTGCTGTTACTTCCAAAAATGTATTGGCCTCAACTTCTAAATTTAAGTTGTGTTCATTGGCTAATCCTGCACACCTTGGAATTTGGAAAGTCCCCTCTTTTTGTTTATCAAAGTTATAAGCTAAAATGGAGAGTGTTGAGATCTTTTACTAAAGCAGGGTGCAATACCACATGATAACAATACTCTAACATTACGTAAGTAAGTCTTCTAACTTTTGCCTGAGTAAAAACATTGTCTTAAAAATGTACTAAAAATATTTAAAGTAAGGATTAATGAAAGTTGTTGGTAGTAAAGTTGGAACTATCGCTATCTACTTGTTATTTTACATTTTGTTGGTGAACATTTGTTTGTTGGTATGTAAAATCTGCAATGTATCCACTAGTTAAAGTTGTCAAATGAATGTAGTGAAGTAAAACGTCCCCCTCAGATGTAGTGTAGTGTAGTAAATAAAATATTTAGTTACTTTCCATATGATGGTAATCCCAGATTACTGCCAAAATATAATATTATGCTCATAGGCTCAAGGCCTATCTCTCCACCATATTTCATGAGATCAGTTCAGCTGTACAGGTGCACAAACACAAACCTCTCCTATAGACAGTAAAAATACTAAGACAGAGTATATTTATAATTAGTTTTACGGAGATCTCCACTGATGAAAAACAAAAACACATGTAGCCTGAAGCTGTGTCCAACAGCTAATTAAACTCTAAGTAAATGTAGCACCGGCTGGAACGTTTTGCAGCATTGTTTACCATCTCCCATCATCGGCCACTGTCTGCTGAATGCCATGCACAAAGCCACCGCCAGCCACTGAGTGCCGGGTGGGACGCCCCTCATGCATGGAGCAGTAGGTCATATAGTATTCTGGCCAGCAATGAGCAGTCATCTGATGGCTCGGCCGCCTCCAGCAACACTCTGTCATCACATTCATATAGAGCTTAGTGCAAACCATATGCTTCCACATAGTAACACAGCAGCAGTTTATGTGTAGGCATTCCTGCTATGCAGTCATAAGTAGCTCCTGAACATATGGGGTGGTGTTGATTGGCCAGCTCTTATTGTAAAGGCAGGTCTGTTGGCTATCAGTCTGTATTTATTTAACTTTTCACCAGATTGCCGTTTCGTCAAGTCAATGTCAAGTGTGGAACATTAAGTCGTTAAATTGTTGGTAATTTTTGAGTTTCTTGTTAAATTTCATATTTAACACTAAATAAATACCAGACGTGGTTCCTACTGTACTTCTGGGTAAATACGGTTTATCACTGTGATCTCATGAAAACAGAAAAAGCCATTAAATATCTCTACACATTTTAGACTTGTGCTGCTGTAACCTTAGAGTTGAAGAAATAGTTTGACATTTTGGTAAATAGGCTTATTCATTTTTATTCTTTTAAATATAAAGCTACACAGGGGCCAGCTAGCTCAGTGGAAAGTCTGGAAACGGAGAAACAGATAGCCTGGCTCTGTCCAAAGGTAATAACATTTCTAAACATCACTGATTAACACTGCATTTCTGTACAACCTGTTAATTTTACATTTTGATTTTTGTACAAAATAAATGAGTTATCACACAGTTGCGGGTGGTCTTTTTTTAAGCCTTTGGACAGAGCCAGGCTACGAGTTTCCCTCTGTTTACATCCTTTGTGCTAAACTAAACTAACTGTCTCCCGGCTCTAGCGTCACGTTGCTTGCACAGGCTGGAGAGTGGTATCAATTTTCTCATTCAACTCTTGGCAAGAAATGAAATTGGAGTTTTCTGAGAGGGTCAAGCTTTTCCTTTATAGTGATTAAATTGAGACTTTTCTGTGTTTAAAGTGTTGCTGGAAATGTTACCTGGTGTAACCCAATAAGTTCGCAGTTACGCGAAAAGTGACTTTTACATAAATGTAACCTGGGCACGAATTTAGACCCGAGACAGACACTCAAAACTGCCATCACATTAGAATAACCTGAAGTGTATATCTTTCTGCAGACAATTCTGTTGCTAATGTTTCTACAACTTCTGATTTTGAGTTGGAATAACTCTAAATGCCTGAATTAACTGTACAAATGTTCAGAAAACCCTTTGTGTCCACACAGCAATGACAAAATTTGAAGCAGCATATTTTTCATGTTAGATGATATGATGTTAATGTTCGAAACCTTCTGCACAAGCTCAAAGAAGCATGCTGTGGAGCATGCCACTGCCTCTGCAGGTTTTAAAATGCTGAACCAGTTAAACTGTGATGCCAAGTGGCAGAAATACGATCAGCTGCTATGAACATCATTTTTCACCATTTGCTTTAACGCTTTCGATCTCCAGATTGGGGTTTCCTTAGTGCACCGTGAGACTCTACAGTAATCCTATTGACAAGTTTAGGAAGACGATCTACCTAAATGTGATTTGCTACAGTTGTATCAAATGAAACATTTATCTAGTAACATGGACAAACCTTTAATTAAGTGATCAATATCCTCAAAAAAACATGTTCCCCCGGCTGTTTCAGTCCCACAAAGTCATAAAAATGCAATCTTAATATCTCAGACGTCATGAACGTAAACATGTTTTTTGCATTTTCTTCTCTCTCCAGGCCACAAAGCCTTTGGGTTACTGCAATGGTTGGCGGTGTGTGTGTGAGTGTGAGACAGTGTGTGGGGAGGGAAGGGGGGTGGTTTCACTTGAATGCATACTCTCCTGTTTGTTGACTTTAGATCATAATATGTGGTTGGAAGACGATTACGTGTGGGGAGCCCAAGTTTCCACACGCCTGGGCTGTTTCGTCTTCTGTGTGTTGAGGACCATTAACTGCCCCGCTGGGTTTGTCCGATCATGTGGTTAGAGTGCCGGCATGTAGCTCCGGCTTTGATTGGGATGTCACGATGCATGAAGCATTTTATTGAATAATTATCGACACCATCAAGTGCTGTAAATGCATATCTCACCCACCCTCTCTGTGTCTCCTGCAGGGTGCCGGGTCCCCTCCTGTCTCCGGGGATGAAGGGAACGGTGACGCCTCCTCCTCCACCTCCCCCTCCTCCGCTGGAGAAACAGCATGCTCACCAAAAACACTACTCTCACTATCACCATCATCAGTCGGCTAACGACGGTAAGGACATACCTAGAGATGGGAAATATTTTTTCGATGGAAATGGAAAATAGTTATTTGCATTTCAGATTCATATCCTGAAATTTTCCGGTGGCGAGTCATTCTGCAACATGTAGCCTGTGTATTAGTCGTATACTATATGTTGTCCTTTTGAGATGAATTCACAGTGTCAGATCTTTTAAATATGCTTCATATCAACACATCTCTGTGTCTGTACCACCAGACCCACAGAAAGGAAGTCAGAGCAGTGATACTGCCCTGTGGCTCTGTCTGAGCATTTTTAGGACAGAGACAGTCGTAGGAGCAGAGTGGGGAAAACCACATGCCGGAAGACTTTTCCCTGCACCGAATTAGCCCAACACAGTGCTGGCTCATGTAGTCAGCTGTCTCTCAGCGGCCGAACATTGGAAGGCTCAGCTGTCACTCCCCAGCCTTTTTCCTAATGTCTTAAACACTGTTTTCCCTGTAAAGATCTACACATGGACGTCTCTCTAACCACGCTGTGGTCAGGGAGTTGCGTAAAAGCGCTCCTGGAAAGGCTGCCTCCCCATTTTCGTGACTCCTGTGGTCGATTCTGAGTACAAACTGAGACGATGGGGACAAATGTTACATACTATGGGCCTGGCAGAGGTAGCACAGGCACAAATATAGCATTGTCATAACTTGAGATCCCCATTAAGTTTCAGCCAGATGAAGCGGCGCTTACTGACCTTGGACACAATCACCCATAGATGCTGGTGGCAGCTGATCAAGTCAGGCTTCTATTTTTCTTCTCTCTTTCTGTCGTCCCAACTCTCCAACATCCTCCCTCATTTCCTAGAATACCAAGGCAGCTTTCAGAGCTGCTTCCATTTCGGAGACTCCTACAGGATGGAGCAGACGGTCGGTGGTGTCCACGTCCCAGGAGATTCTCACGCCTACACTTCCCATCAACACAATGGCTTCCACATGTCGACAAACAATGCCGGCTCTGCGGGTGAGGAAGATTACCTCGGTGCCTTAATTCCACAATCATAAAGGATACAGATCCTAGACGATAACCTGAATGATTTCATCAAAAATTACTACACAAACTGCACTTATCATGTCTATTCCAGGCTTCAGCTTGACCCAGGAGCTGCAAGGAAACGCAGGGTGCCAGTTCTCTTCAAGCCCAGAGGAGAGCATTTTCTTCCAGGTGGGCAACTTCGACCGCAGCCTGAGCCACATGTCGTCTGTCTACACAGAGACATAGAGCAACGCTGGAGCAGGGCACGCTTCACCACACCCACTCCACTACTCTGCAGTCTGACTCCTTTCTTTCACATGCATCTTCACATACTAGGATTACTTCTACTTTAATTCTTGTTTTGCTTTTTTTCAGCAACAAAACATAGATCATGCAGTTAAACCAATATCATTTATAGATTCTTCTGACATAATTACTGCAGGTGTCAGACGGATGAAAAACACCCAAAACAATAAAGACAAAAAAGTTTTCAAGTCAAATGTGAATAGCTTTCAAACGAAAATGCCTCATCATCGTGTGTCATAAAATGATACTTTCTTTCCTGGTCTTATGTGAACCATTTTCCCAAGAAATCACATCGGTTGACTTGTGCTGAGTTCTATCTCTACTAAATCTGTCTTCTGTGGCTGTGAGGGAAGCTTTCTAATGTCTGAGAAAATAACCCCAATGATGTCAAAGTGATGTCATGAGGGTTATTTGGGATGGCGTTTGAGACAGATTTATAACAGAAAGCCTCAGTTATGAATGAGCAGTTTTAAATATGTGGGTTGATTCACCCCGCAGGGAGCGTCTTTTTTTCTGCAGTATGAGAAATGTAGATTAAGGTCTTTTCTGTAGAAGTGATGACATCTCAACCTCTGCTGGATCGATTTTCTGTTTTTTAATCTGTCTCTTCCTAATCCCCTGACATAATGAAAGTACAGAGGTAAATCGCTGTGACACCGTTCAGGTTAATCCTACAGCAGCTCAGTTAAAACGATGTTAAATATATAGGAAGGGAGACTTGGGGGGGAAAAAAATTGTTTTATTTGATACAATTTTTATTCATTTTAAATGAAGGCAATATTACAAGCGACATAAATCATGAAGTATGACTTTTTAAGACATCGTCCACTCGATGACGATAAGCAACAGAAACTTTGCCTCTCAGATTCAGAATCACATTTATTGGTCAAGAACTCATGTACACAGACTGCGACTTGGTTTCTCTGGTGCTAAGTCTTACACACTTACAGTACAGTCAGACGGAACTTTTATCATGCAGTTTTTTTTTTTACAGCTTCAATATATCAACTTCAGACAAGACAAAACTCCTGAATGGACTTTAAATGACACGTCCTCTCCCTCCTCATGTTTTCTCTCTCTCTAATCTACAGCTCTCAATCTATTTTAGACTGGAGTGTAGAAAAGAATATATAATTTTGCCGTGTTTGCATTTCTGTATTTTTTTGTTCAGTGTCTTGTGCTTTTGAATTTGTTTCCTGGGGGTTTGGGCTCATTCAGCAATATTGCAGAGAAACCAACCTACTTTATTAAATATGTATAAAATGTACAGTTTGTTTACAACAATCATTTGAATGTTTTGTCATTTCTCAATTTAAGGTATAATAAATTGTTTGGTCACTCTGTTTGTTTTTTTTAACAATGAAAATAATGCAGAGAGGAATGAAATCATTCACGTTGTGTTGCGCCAGACCATTGGTGAGAGAACCCCTCAGCGGTGTTGTTGTGACCTCTAGTGGATACTGATGAATACTGCAGACAAAACCACTGAACTAAATACTTTGTCACTCCCTCGGTGTGTTTTGCTCGCGTGCAACAGCTCGCCACTGCGTCTTATTTCTGCTTCTTCTTGTTGAGGTAGCTCTGATAATAGAAGTTACTGAAGAGGATGATGAGGGTGACGCAGTAACCAAACACCACCATGTTCATGGCGTCGGGGAAGTCGCACTCCGTGAACAGGTTGTAACCAGTGTGCAAGAGGAACATCAGAAACTGCACCTGGACAGGCAGCAGACGAAGTTCGGTTCAGTTTGAGTTACTTTAGAAAAGTCTGTACATGTTTAATCCCTGTGAGCAGGAGCCACTCACCAGCTGAAGAGACGTGAGGTATCGTTTCCACCAAAGGTACTTTTGCATGTGAGGGCCGAAGGCAGCCAGGCCGTAGTAAGAGTACATCACTATGTGAACAAAGGTGTTGACCAGGCCGATGAAGAACGCTGTGGGATGTGGTACAAACAGAGCAAAAATGTTCAATTTGAGTAATGAAATACATCAAAAATATTGACAATGTTTTAAAGTATTGAGAAGGATGTCTCTGTTGAACATAGAAACTGATGCTGTGGAGTAAAAGGAACAATATTTCTCTCTGAAATGTGATGGAGTAGAAGTAGAAAAGTACCTCAAAACTGTACTTAAGTAAACATACTGTTCTACTTTGAGATTATATTCAACATTACCATTAGGTTTCAGTTATAATGAACAGTTGGAATTAAGAATAAATAATAAAGCTAGGATTATGGTTCTATGCCCCCGCTTACCAGTCAAGTTGGTGGAAATATGGTCACGATCTCATGATTTTACTATTCAAGTGACATGAATTCGTATGTGTTATGTGCTATTGGGTTATTTCGACCCTTTTATCACAAACTCACCCACTCCAGTTCTTTCTAAAACCATGAAAAAAGATCTAGCTCCTAAACTGTCCGTGGTACTTAACCTCAAGCACATGAGTTGCTATTGAAGATGTAAATCTTGTGTCAAAGTCTCGAATATACGGTTCAACAAAAACAAAAACAAGCAGGCATATAAATCATATATACAAGTCAAGTCTTATTCCCAATCACTATTGCAAAAGTTGCTCAAACATGTGTTGGGATTTACAGCTGTCTGGATTAATACACATCTGTAGCTCCAGTGAGTATCAGCCAGATGGTGAATAATACATCAACCCGACAGAACTACAGAGCTCTGGTTTGTTCTAGTGAAGGACTGTGTCACTCAGTGCAGTGGTTGGGCTCATTTCTATGTTTTTGAACAACAATGGAGCTCTGTGCCACAGAGGAGCGTCACGCTCCGGCTACACAGAAAATAACTGTAAAAGAGGATCCAATGGGGGTTTTTTTGTTTTCATGGGATTCATGGCACTTACAGCTCACCCAGCTGTAGGTGCATCAGTGCCATCAGAGCCCTCAAATGAAATGCAACCACACCAGTCGACTTACACTGCCCTCCGGCCACATACTTGACCCCTGCCCACCAGTTGAAGATCATGGTGCCGTGGTGGTAGACATGAAGGAAAGTCACCTGACTGCTCTTCTTCCTCAGGATGAAGAAGAGCTGCTCACACAGAGAGGAAGAGAGGAGGCCGTGTATTCTCACCCCTCGGATTGAATTTCAAACATTAACACTGATTAAAAATGTTTTATTTACCGTGTCACTGAGCTCTATGACCTTCGAGAAGAAAAACCACCAGCAGACTCGGGCCATCTGGAGGGAGGGGACAATGGACATATCGGTATTAATCCCATAAAAAAGTAACTATATGTTTTATGCAGTCAAATTTCTACATGAACACATGAGCAAAGTGGGAAACACGCTTACCCTCATGGCCAGTGGGCTGGTGCTGTAATCTACAGGCTGACACAGGTAGCTGTAGTTTGAGAGCCATGAGGTGACCAGGAACTAGAAACATTAAAACAACAATTTAATAAAACGTATATGTGGTAAAAGGGAATATTTTAAATTGTATGTTCATGCTCAGGTTTGCTTTGGGTTTGTTCCGTGTTAAAACAAACAAAAGCAGCACTGTCATACCTCATAGAACATGTGTGCAGACAGGCCGACCATGGCGAAATTGTAAACTATGAGAAGGACTTTGAGGTCAACAGGTTCCCTGTGCTTCATCAGCCGAGGGCCGGCCCAGACCACACTGAGGTAAACCAGGAAGATGAGTGACACCGGGACGGGGGAGTAGACCAGCAGCCACAGGTCCGTCCTCTCGTCTGGAACATACAAACAGCCGGGTCAGGGACACCAGGGTTCTCAGTTTGAGGAGCTCACGCCTTGATTCCCTCAAACTGTCACCACTGCTCAGGAGGAATTTTTGGTTTCAGTCAGCACAGGAGATGCCAGGTGTTTACATTTTGACATGTTCCAGTTGTGTTCAGGAGGACCCAGTGCATGTGCAAATTTGGTAAATGTAAACTAAATTCGGTTTTGTAAAGCTGGGAAAAGGGGGAACACTAAACAATGCAGTTCAGTGGGCCTCGACTAGACAATTAAAGGGCTAGCCCGGAGTTTTGCCCCTCACACTCACTGCAGGAACGACATGCTAACATTTAACAGGGTAATATACTTTAAGAAATGGCGTTGTGCCGGTGAACCATGTGACGGGCCCCAGAGCAGCGGTTGTGAAGACAACACACACATCTGCAGCTCCCACACTCCGAACTGTGAGGACAGTCTGCTGCAAAGGAAACACAAGAAAGAGAAAATGAAGTAACCATCATACCTCCATTGTCTAGAATCCCTTGGTACACAGACAGGAAACGTTGCCACGCGGAAGACGCCATCTGAAGACAGACAGGACAGCAGCGATCACAACAATGAAAACTTTCTCAAAAAGAAATCTGAAGGAGCAAAGTGGAAGAACGATCTCGTGCATCGGGGCCTCGCCTCGAACACGGAGCTGCTGCAGCAGCAACGCGAACCTTTGCACGACAATCTGCAGCCGATTGGTAAATAATGATTCGCCAAGTTCAACCGATGGGTGTCAACTCAGATCCTCGGTGGTCGGTCAGTGAAAGACGGACATCTGCTGCTGCTCAGAGGAGCCGCAGGCTGGACTGAGGACCAGTGAGAAGAGACCAGGAGTTCTCTTCCACCGGGGTTTAATAAGAGAGGACTGAAGCAGGTAGATGTGGAGCACTTCCACAACTTCTTCTCTCTCGGTTGGGACTTATTTTTCTGACCGGGTCAGACGGTTAACGGCTCCGCACAGTAGAGGGCGCTGTTTCCTGCCAACAGGATTTTTTTTTACTTTTTATCTATTTATTCATTTGTTTTCATGTGTCGTTGAATATATGTACTATATATGTCATAGACTGTGTATGGAAATGACTGCCATTCAAAAAAAAAAAACATACACTTCTCTCAAAATACTAAGTCAGTCATTTTTTCTGAAAATAATTTCATAATTAATAAGATATTAGGGCTCATGTTTGGGATGTGTGCCTGGTTTGATTGATATCCCCAGTGTGGAATGATTGGACATGGCAGGTTTTGAGTCAGTTGTGTTAAAACTCTGGTTATTTTGTTATTTGCACGAGTATTTTCCTCTGAGTTTTGGGCCACAGAAATGAAGACAATCAGTGTCCCAAACAGGACATACATGCAAGTCCAAGGTTTTTATACAGCTTACGCTAACCAGTCTTATCCCCATTAATAAGTTTGCACTTTTGAAAAAAGTAGTCAGTGTCATTCCGATATCCTCTGGAAGCTAAAGTCAAACCAACTTCAAAACGTGTAGAAAACAAAGTCCAATGGTGTAACGGTTGTAATAACAAACAAGGTCAACGTGGATACTTACGCTTATCACTTCACACATGGCACCAGTTTAAAGGAAACCTGGTGTTTGTCCGAGTCTGGATGTTAGCTCTCATCAAAAATGACACTTTTATCCCCGCCTGCAAAAATTACACATTTATTGTGGTAATAGACAACATTTATCTAACATGCTGTTTGCAAAGTGTTTAGTGAGTTGACACAAAATTATGATAATAGCACTGCAGCACATTTTAAGGACGTCATACAGATTCCACACAGTCCCTCATTGTCATAATATAGTGATAAAAATATTGTCTGCAATGAGGTCATTAAAAAACATCAAGGTACAATGCTGATGCACGACAAGTCCAAAGTCCCACTACAAGTTCCTACGAAAATATCAAATGAGCCGTATTTTTTGGCAATTTAAAAGCTGATCTCTTTAAAATAATGCAATGGCATTTTGTGTTTAGTTACCACTGATGGGACCAAGGTATCATATACATGAAGAGGCACTTTGAAGGACTTTCACCCCAAATTCCATCAAGATTCCTCTTTCACTGCCTTGAAGAAGGAGCTGAGCGAGAGCTGTCCGCCGCTGACGCAGGGTTTTTTCGACCTCCGTGGTTTCTTGTCAGTTGTTTTTTGCTTCTTTCCATTCTACAGGAGGGTAACAGATGCAAGTGAGATTCATAGGATCAAAGAACGAGGTGCATTTTTGTCGAGGATTATACAATGCATACGTATAAAGAGGCACTTACCTTAGGGGTTTGTTCTTTTTGACTGTCCACAGAATCATGAAGCTTCACAATCTGCAGAGAGTTGAAACGTTGAACCCATTAACTTACAGTGTCTGAACACTCACTCCTGCTTTTTCTTTCACATCACATCGTCTGAAACAGACTCAACAACAAGCTGCAACCCTGCCTCAGATTCTCTGAAACTGAGTTTAATGAGATGATTAACGAGACGACGTCTTTTTCATCTATTTTACAAACTGTAACAACACCAGCTCCGAACAGCAGCACAACACCAGGGGGAAGCTGAAATTAGAAACCACTGATATCTTGTTATAGGACAACTCCACACAGCTCATGTTACATATCACACACTTGCTGCTCGGTAGTTGCTTTACACTTTATTCTCCTGTGGCTAAGGAGTTAGAGAGGGTCGTCCACTAAACAGAAGGTCGGTGGTTTGATTCCCGGCTCCTCCGGCCTGCATGAAGAGGTGTCCTCGGGCAAGACGCTAAACTAACCTAACAATATTTCACACACAAAAACTTCACGAAACACCAACCTTTTTCACTCCTGTGGACACGGCAGCTTCCTGCAGAGCAGCTCTGCTGAGCCACTGTGCATTTTCAGTCGGTGCTCGTGTTTGTCCGTCCGTCAGACGCACAGTGTGAACCACATACGTCTGGTGGATGTGGGAGAAGATGTGAACCACCTGCAACCAGCGAACGATCAGCGATTCCGTCAGAGACTTGTGACATGGAAAAACGTTTAATTGTGTATAAAAAAAAGCGTGCATGACACTCAAGTGTGCTCACCTCCCCGATGTACTGGAGGAGGCTCTCGGTCAGGCGACTCCCCAGTATCCTGCTGACCTCGGCGCACAGCGCCCTCTTCTGTTTCGTGTCTGAGTTCTCCTCCTCCAGCAGGAGACTCGGAAACTCCCACAAGCCAGCCAACAATCCTGAAAAAACACACACACAAATGTTCAGGCTGAATGATTGAAAAAGTCAAATAAGGATGCGAAAAACAGCATAGCAATTCTCAGGCTGTAGACTTATTTATTTAGGAGGAAACAGCGTGGGCACTGACCTTTGTCCGGTCTCTGTGTGAGCAGGTACTCGTCCTCTCCCCCGTCTCCACATCTGATCACCACACAGGTCAGAGTTCTCTCCACTCGGGGCGGCTTCTTTGCCGGCTTCCTGGGGAAGTTGTGAACGCCCAACTCATCGTCCCAGGGCTCGGAGGGACACAGTCGGCATGTCCCACTGGAGACTGAGGGAGAGGAGAAAAATGATCTAGCATCACACCTACAAGAGAGTCTGAGATACCTGTAGGAGGAGGAGAGAAGGGAGAGCACTTACCACAGTCTTCGATATCAGGCGGGGCTGACGTCTTCCTATCCAGCTTCCCCAAAAGTTTCTTGGAGTTTTGCTCTTGTTTGACATGAACCTGCAAATTCAGACTATGTATAAGTTAATGTATGATGACTTGACCTTACTATGATCCAAGGCATTTACTGTATGATCGCCATTGGCACTGACTTCTTCTGTGTTTACAACACGAGGAAAATCATAATTACTTCTTATTGGCAATGGTTAGCACCCGTGATGAGCTTTACCTTGTGATAAGAGTGGCAGTGAGACTGTACAGGACACTGGCCGCACACTGGTGCTTTAGGGGTGCACACCCGTGCCCCCAGCTCCATCATGGCCTGGTTAAAGTCCCCGGATCTCTCTGGGTCAACCAGTGTATTGGCTAGATCCCTGAAATACAACGGAAAGAAAGAAAGAGCTTGAATCACAGCATATTCTTAATCAGACAACTTTGGACATGCAGGAATCAATACACTGATTCGGCTTAAGACATTAGGGTCTCCTTACACTTTTTTCCATCAGCTCACAACCAGTAGTTTATTGTATAAAGTTATTTTTCAGTTAATCAAACCAGAAGAGAAACAAAAACCAGCATGACAGTAGCATTTAAACATGTCAAAGTTTGTTGAGGATATTTGTTTTAAACTCACCAAAGTGCCTCTGTCACTGCAGGACTAGTGCTGTCAGCTCCGATGGCCCTCAGGCGACACAGCACCCGGATCACATTGCCATCCACGACTCCAGTAACCTAGGCAACGGGGATGATTGCAGTCATCAGTGATAAAACGAGGCACTGCGGTTATCAAAGGTGGCTCCTAGAAACAGTATGTGTCTAAAGGAGAGTGTGTGTGTGTGTGTGTGTGTGTGTGTGTGTGTGTGTGTGTGTGTGTGTGTGTGTGTCACCCTCGACCAACCTGTCCTAGTGCAATAGAACCTATAGCTGCAGCAGTGTAGCGTCCCACACCAGGCAACTGTTTGAGCAGGCTGTCAACTGTCCGAGGCATCCGTCCCTTCAGCTCTGTCACGACCTGGAAAGAAAACAGTCATGTAAAGTTTAACCACACCAGTTACTAAACATTTTAAGATGTGTTTACACTCTTTGCACTGGGCAACAAATTTGCTGGAACGGTGTCAACACAGACCTTCTGAGCTCCTTCATGAAGTCGTCTTCCTCGGGAATAGTATCCAAGGCCCGCCCACATCTGGTTCACCTCCTACAAGTAAATGTACAAAAATTATTTCATGTCAAAAAAACAATAAAATTCATCAGTTTCTGTCGCTGCTCTTGGTAATCACCTCAAGAGTAGCAGCTGAGAGATCGTGTACAGTGGGCCACCGCTGGAACAGAATGAAGGGAGAGTCCAAATTACACATAAGGCAGAATATTCACTAGATTTATCAATTACTTAATACCTCAAAGATGCCTACCTTCATCCACTTGTTGTAGTAGTCTATTACTGTGGCAACTTGAGTCTGTTGCAGCATGATTTCTGAAACCCACACTGAGGATAAGGCGAGAACACGGTCATGTGAGTGGAGTCAGCAGCAGGCAGACATATCTAAAATTTGTCATCAAAACATTTTCCTATACCTGCATATGTCCTGATGTTAAGGTCTGGTTCTGTCATAGCCTGTCAGAGAAACACAGGGAGCCAGCCTGTTACATTACTCCATGGTAATCAAAAGCATTTGGTTCTACACTGCCTGATGTGTTGGGAAATATAACTTGATATGAGGAACTTCAATTAGCATTTTGCAATGTTAGGACATGATGGAATATCCTCTTGAATGATGAATTTTATTATTCAGTTGTCATTAAACGCTTTGTTGAAGTAAGACTCTGTGCTGATGAATGAGAACAGATCATTTTCAAAAAAGCAACAGGAAAACAGGACGCGCACACAACGACTGGAAGAGTCAAATGTTTCTGTTTACCAGAGTCCTCCATGGCAGCTCTCTCTTCTCCGCGTCGTACCAGGTCAGGAGCCGAGAGCGCAGCAGCACGACATCAGCAGGATCAGGAAAGGTGTGGTACGTGGAGGACGAGGCCGCGTTCGTAGTTTCCTCTGGAAGGGCAAAAAGAACATTTTCCAGGCAAATTCCACTCCATGTTAAATGCAGAAGAGTGGATTGGCAGAATATATTATTACTTCTTCATTTTTAAATATATATTAAGAATATAAATATGCCCGGCCCACACGACCTTGCAACCTTGCAAATATGCACACAAACACCAAAGTGCAGCAAATCGTAATTAGCTTTAACAGTTCAGGCCTCGGACCCTCATTCACGAATCACTGACGATAACAAACATACATTCTGCAGTACGGGCAACAAGCAGTCTTTAGAGACCAAGTCAGATAATGTGTGCAGGGTACTAATTTGTTACATTAACATATGTTAAAGCAACTGGGACAAAAACAATTCCCTGTGTACTTCTTGCCATATTTCTGAAATGCATTATTTGGTCTGTGCTGTGATCTATTGCAATTATCCACTGAGGGACACCACATTTCAAATATCATGTAAATCACACTCCAGCCACCCATAAACACCGTGTAACATCATGATAACACATAGATTATCATAGATTATAAAGGATTGAGTCACAGGAGAACAGGTGTGGTTTGATAGGACAAACACTCTGCTGGTTCATGTCCATGTTGACAAACGAAGAAGCCAGTGTCTGTCTTTTAAATCCCACGTTTGACAACAGTGCGTCATCTGTACCTTCTTTCGCCGTCTTTGTCCTCCGGCGCTTTGGTTTTGCAGCTTCTATAATTTCCCGTCGGGCTCTTTTGCCTTTGTGTATCGCTGAACGTAACCTGCTCATTGTCGGACTCTGTAGTGCTCTGACACTTATTTCAGTTCGCGTTTACCTCATGGGTTCAGCTCGTCTCCCGCCACGTTCAGGACGTGACGCTCGCTGCTCGTCCAATCCGCTGCAAGGAAGCCGGGGCCGTAGTAACACGTCATCTCCGGTGGGCAGGTCTCGTGTATGGTTGCGCGATGAACATTTCTTACTGATCTTTTTGACTATCAATTTCATAACCGTGGATAAAAAGATACACGCATTTTATTAATGCATATTCAAAATAAATAAAACAAGGTGAAAAATTATCACATGCAATTTAAAGCAAGCTAATAACAACACATTGAAAAAATCTTAGGACACGGATAGATTCAAAAGAATGTGACTTTTAAGTGTTACACCGATGAAAAAATATTAGGAGTGAAATGTATTTTATTAACCTTCAAACACAACATTTGAGGAATGTCTTATGAATTTGTATTAATCTGTATCATTAAAATTATTTAGTAATCCTCTTTATGCTTATCAAGAGTTCCCCTTGTCGGCCGTCAGTCACCGTCCAAAGCTGGAATGCAAAGATTGACGAGACACAAAAAAAATCACTTTCAAATTATACAGCAAACCAAGGAATCAAACATTTGAAGATGAACTCATAAAGAATCTTTACCTGCAGATATGTTAACTTTATTAGTTAGCAGGATTTCCGCTTGTGTTTCATCCAGATTCATGTACAAAGTCTCAGCTTGGTGCTGCAGAGACAGAGTGATTAGATGTATTAGTACCGTCCACGCTGACCTTTTATCATACTTATCATAGTATTTAGTAGGTCACTAAAACTTACCATAAAGGCTGCAAACAGTGTATTGCCCATAACTCTCTGCACGTGTTCCTCTATGACTGGGAATGAGCGGACAAAGTGCTGAGCAGAGATGAGAGCAGACATTCAGTGTTAGTGTGTGCATGTGTAAGAATATTTGTCCTTGTCTGAATGGCTTTTGTCCATTTTGGTGGCGTTACATTAGAAACACTAGTGAGGGGAATGTCTGAAACCAGGAGCGAGGGGCCGCCAACGTGAAGAGAACGATCAAAAAGTCTAAACATTTCCTGAAAACATCATATTGACGTTGATTTATATTTATTTAAAAATCTAATACATTCATTAGATCCAGAGTGGTTTGTATGATCAACTGCTCCATCCTCCCGATGGATCACAAAAGTGTGTAAGATGAGCTTTTTCATACTTGTTCCATTATCTGAAAACTTGTTCCATTATCTTTGTACAATAAATTTCAAAATAGCAGACAACATGTATGTACCTCCAAGGCCAGACTGGCTTGTATTTGGGCATCAGTGTGTTCTCTGTTGCCCAACGCACACAGTAGATGCTGGATCGCTCCGAGAGAGAGAAGTTCACGAGAAACCTTTTCATCTTCTTCAGCCAGCAACCTTCAACGTTCAACGTGATTAAAGTTATCAAAACAATCAGATATATAATAAAATAGCAAACAGCAATTCATGTGTTTTCTGACAATGTAAATATTACCTTCGCATCATGACCGTACCGTATAGCTTTAGCTGCAGCAGCTTGTTGCACAAACACAGGCAGGGATCCGGTCATGATCGTGATCGTCTCCGCCTCTGACGGCAACGCAAATAATACCATGTTAACGTCACAGGATATTAACTGTGTCATAGAATAGTTCCACATGTAATTGAAAGATATTGGTCCACCTTTTGTAGGTCACATGTGACTTTGGGAGTATATATATATGTATATACACTTCTATAAAGAACAGCCTCAGGTTTGGGGGTGAAATTACAACTGTTTACTCGCTAATGTCTGTATTGCACGTCATTTAGCTCAGTAATGCGTCAAAGCTTGCGGTTAATGCTTCCGCTTGAGACACAATTAGTCTCCTGAGACATCCTGGGAGGCAAGAAAAAATTTGGCTTGAGATCATAAACATAACTTGGGTGGTCTCAGTTTCCTGGTGGAGATTCTCTTCGGATCACTGAACAGACTTCAATTTGCCACCCTTAAACAAACAGGCCACCAGACCAAAGTGTCACCTTCTGCGCTCTGGTGCTGCTTCGCCTCTTTGTTGATGGGCCTCAGCAGAGCCACCAGGCCACTGAGAAGTGCTGATCTCACATCATAACACTTCAGGCCTAAGATAAGTGTAACAGCTGTCAGAGAGGTACACAGTGAGAGAAAGCGTGTTAGACAAAGTCAAACAGTGAAGACACACAGCAGATGTCGTCTCTTCTCACCTTCATCCTGAACCTCCAGGTGCAGGGATCTGAGCATATTCAGCAGAGGTTCTACAATGCTGTGATGGGTCGCCTTCGTTCTGGACTGTGAGGGAGGATAACTTATTGTACTTCGTAAATTGTAAATATTTCATGCACACACACACACACACACACACACACACACACACACACACACACACACACACACACACATGGTGAAATAGTTTTAAATAGATATGATCTGTTGCACTATTAATCTTCACCTGTACCTGAACAATGTGTAAGGTGTGCAGCACCAGCTGCTGAGCTCTAGGAGAGCTACAAGCCATGAGGGTGATGAGGCTTTTGTAGATTTGATTTTGATATTTAGGATTTCCATGGGACAGGGACTCCAGCAGGGCCCCAACTGTCTCTTGGGCTTCCTCTGTGTTCGACCTGTCCAGACAGTCTGCTATCACTTTGACACCTGCAAAAAAAAAAGAAAAGCTGATGGTTCTTTAACTGCTGAACAAAGAACATTTGATCCAAATAGTGAATCTAAGGTATACTGGAATGAATAATGAAAATTCACCATGGCTTTCACAGATAATCTCTTTGTACTTGCGACCGGCGTTGGAGACGGTGAGCAGAAGCCGGAGGGCGTCCGCCTTGTCCTCCTCTCTGCTCTGAGTGTGGCTCAAGACGTCCAGGAGAGTGAGAACGCCTCCATCCTCCAGGAACTCCACCAGGTATTGATCACTGCCAAAATCCAAACAAAGCAATCACAGAGGGAAAATCGGAAAGTTCGCTCACTCACAACCACAACAACGAAGTGTTTTATCTTACTCACTGGCCTGATGCAGACAGGAAAATTCCAATTGCACTTAACTGGAGTCCCAAGCACGTCCCAAACATGTATCTGAATATCAAGTGAAGGGCGAGGTCTCAGGTGATCAGTCAATGATTTGCCATTGTGTTTTTTGATTTGCTGTTGTGTTTTATGTACACCATACAATCAGGAGCAGGAGGCAGGTAGATGAAGACCCACAGGAGACCTGCAAAGATTCCCAGTAATCCATTTTTGTGTTTTGACAAATTTTAGAATTTTAATTTGGCTTTGACCCCAATGGATAATTTTTCACGGCCATTGCTTCATTTTGAGATAATAATCTTAACTGCCCACAGAACGAATGTATATAATGTTCAATAATGTATACAGACAATATACATTAAAAATGGCATAAATGAGATTTGACGATATATAATCATGATTTGAATTGAAGATATCATCATTATCACAGTCGTTCAGATATTGCCCACTGTTGTTTGTGCAGCAGAAGCTAAGTGTGTCCTAAGTCGAAGACAGGCCTCAGGTGAAGAAGGATACGTGAGTCTCATCCAGGTGGTGAGTCGAGCCAGAAACAGACTGGACACCTGCGCAAACTCACACTCCAGCTCACAGAAGCTTTTCCCTTTGTGTTGACTCAGGAAGGTGTTCAACATGCGGCCGCGGACCGTCCTGTCACCGCGGTCCCACTCTCGGAGGAAACTCAGCACTTTGCCGAGATTCGCCGGTTCTTCCCGTGTTGACATGTTGTTGTTGTTGTCCTGGAGTCCTCTGGTCGGAGCTGCTCTCTGAATTACTCATCAACACACAACTCCCTGAATTATGAGGAATTACCGTGACAACATTTAACATTAATTCTGCCCCAGGCTCAATTTGCTCCTCATCTCCCTGCCTCAGTTTACAGCAGGGAGCTGAGGGTTGCTTAGCAACGCTCTACATCCGGTCTTCAGCGCCTATTAAAGAGTTTGTATATGAATAATGACATCTTAAGCAGTAACACAAGAGCATACGTATTAAACAGATAAGCAAAGTGGACGAGTTGCCCGCAGCCCCGCAGTGAACGAGCCTTTCACGGGCTGCGGTCAGCTCTGCGATCGACTGCTCGGGCCTGGCTCTTCACTCGGTCCGCCACGTCTGGCCTGCAAACCGGAAGTGAGGAAGGGTAGCAGCCGCCGGTGGCAGCGTGCAAGATGGTGTCCACCAGGAGAGGAGTTCGTGTGAGCTCTCCAGCGAAAACAAACCCCGACCAGTCGACCGACGTCCCGGTACGTGTGGAAGAAACAATTCTGTTCGAACGTGTGAATGTTCAGAGTCCGTGTGAGGTTTCATCCGACGTGTGCGGAGCCTGTCGCGCGGCAGCCGTTGCCTGACGTGTGGCGACACGTGGGTGCCACAGCAGTTTGTTTCCTGTTTAGTTTCTAAATGTTTGGATGTTGATGTTGTGTAGATGATGTTAAACTACATTTAACTTGTTCTAACCATCATGAATCACACAGACTTAATGGAGCAGCCACACTTTTATTGGTTGAAAGTGAGAGAACACATTTACTCACTTGAATTAAAGACCCACCACGAGTATGAGGTAAGAAACGGCACAGTGAAGGGATCAGAGAGGGAGCTGGATAAAAGAAAACCGTTAACCCACGGATTGTTGTTATTTATCTCTGCAAGAGCTTTATTTGTAAATATTAAAGAGTGCAAGCCCCTTATATTTTAAAGGTTTAAAGTTTAAAGCGGGTCTAACTGTGCTCCTGGTGAGTCATGAAGTCATCACCAGTTATTAACATCTGATTATGACATACGTAGATGAAGAGCATAAAGTCACCATAGTTAAGTACCTCAAAGATGGCTGACTGTACAGTCGAGAGAAACAAGTTCAATTTCTCTGTATAGATAGTTTAATTTCAGTTTAATTGTTGTCCTGCACATGTAATTTAAAAGATAATTTATAATCTAAGGTGTATATGTGTTTTTGCATTTCTTGAGAGGAACAAGAACAAGTCCTTTCCTTGGCTGACAGTGTGTCTTTAGATTCAATTTTAAAATCCTATCTTATGCATTACTGTTAAAGCACATCATGGCCTGGACCTCCGATATAATATATTCTAAAAGCATTTTTCCTACGTCTTATACAGCCTGTTCCTCCACAGTATAGAGATCCACCATTGCATCAAGTACCACGTACCTTTATTATTTTGAGAAGTCAGTGTACAGCACTAAAAGTGTAGCAGGAGAAAATAGTCCCAGAAAAAAACCCACAGCACTTCTTCTCAGTTTATAACTTTGCAAAAACAGAGAAGAGAAGTCAGACAGAGTCTCAAGACAAAGTAACACTCTGTTTGTTTTCGTCTTTGTTGATAGTAAAACAACTGAAAAGCAGCAGCCACATTCTTTTGATATCCACTCTGCTCTACAACCACTTTTTAGAAACGTTGTCTTCTTTCTGCCACACAGGCCACTCCTTCTGGTCGGAGAACAAGGAGCACAGTTAGACATGCAGAAAGTCCTACCCATCATGCCCTGGTGGAGACCAGCAGCCAGCTTGAGAAAAGTGAGAGTGGACCTCCTGTATCTCCACCGACTTCCTCAGTGAAAAGATGCACCAGAGCTTCCAGACTCCACAGTCCAGAGCAGCCCTGTACACCAGTGGGATCAACCCATGAGGCAGACATGTCCGACCTGGAGTCCGGCTGCTCCGTGCTGTCTGACACAGAACCACCAGCGACACGCAGCAGAGGCAAGAGGAGACCGGCCTGTGCCGTGAGTCAGGAAGATGAGGAGATATCTGAGGTGGAGTCGTGCTCCTCTGCAGTATCTGCATTTAAAGCTAGCCAAGTTAGTCGCCGCAGCACAAGGAGGAAGACGGCACCTGAATGTTCCGACCCAGCTCCTGTTGCCGCAGGAGAAGTCAAAGTTGACCTGGTGCTGGAGAACGAGTCCTGCAGCTCTGTCGCGTCTGAATCCAAGAGAGTCACCAGAAGTCAGAGAAAAACTGCTCGCACCAGATCAGCTGCTAAACGAGACACTGAGGACTCGGAGGCCTCGGATGCTGACAGCTGCGCATCCAGTGTCTCAACAGCTGAAGTTTCTAGGACCACCACCCGCAGAGCCACAAAATCCAGAATGTCAGCACATCACATCCCCTTTGACCTAGACGAGGCCTCGGACCACTCTCATTCCCCTGCTCCGAGAGGTCGACAGACCAGGGCAGCAAGAGGAAAGGCAATAGCCACTGTAGACGCAAGAGAGTCCCTGTCCCCCGACTCTGAAGGGTTTGAGTCCGGGCCCACTTACAGTATGACCACTCGTAGAAGGGGCAAGAGCCAGTCCACAGGTCCCAAAGCTTTGGACTCTGACTCTGACAGAGGAACTCCCTGCAGCAGCCGCACAGGCTCAGGGAACAGCAGTCGAGGTGTTAGGGTAACTAGACACGCTGTAAAAGAGCTCTGTGTTGTTCTAGAAAAGGCCAAAGAGATGATTGAAGAGGACAGTTCACTAAATGACTCTAGGTTAGAAAGCACACTGATCACTGAGGACGCAGACTGCACACTGTTAGAGGAACATATGAACCAAACATTGGAAGAAAAAGAAGCTGATCTCACATCAAATGAAGCCAATGCAAAAATAGTGGAAAGGGGAGAAGATGTTAGTGAGCCTGCAGTGATGGCCAAAGACCAGCAGGAGGAGCTGTCTGCTGAAAATAAAGACAAGGACGCCTCAGAGGTAGAAACGATGCAGGAAATGATCCAGTCATCAACGCCGTTAAAGCCTTGCCAATCAGTTACAGTAACAATATGTGAGGAGGCTTCTGGAGCCACGGAGGAGAAGGGCCAAACCATGGACGAAGCTGACGTGGACGCCCACTCATCACAGGGAGAAAAGGCTGCGGGTGAGGATACATCTGAAGAAACGAGGCCCAGTGTGGAGGAGGAAATGGAAGTCAGCACACCACTGAACACAGACACTCAGCAGGTGGTTGACTCCAGGGAGGTCCAAGTCGAGTCCATTCAGGTAACATCGAGCCAGCAGCACACGATCACGGTGGAGTCTAACTCTGAGCAGCAACCGAAAGACGTCACCGTCCGGAAAACAAAAGTCCTCAGCCTGCTGGAGAGCAGCGATGATGAAGATGCTGAAGCGGAGAATGAAGTTTCTGGAGAGGAGGAGGAGGATTTAGGATGCATGGAAGAGGAGGAGAGAGGAGGACCTTCTACGATGTCAGAAGCAGCTGCTGCATCAGTTGAAGGACTGTTTATGATCGACACGCGGCCCGGACAAGAGGTTGACGAACATTACTTCAAGGAAAGGCCAACTGAGCAGGGGGAGGAAGATGAGGAGTTTGTGGACGAGGAAGGGGATGATGATGCTGACGACGACGAAGATGCAAATATCCTCTTCTCAAGTCGAAATCCTCAGCTGTAAGTACATGAACAATGACGTCCTCCCACTGGTTTGATCACATGTAACCCAACAGACGGAAATGCTGAGTTTTCATTGAGGGTCAAACTTCATCTGAATGTTTAAAGATAAAATTGGCTTTACACAGTATTTTTCATGTTTACAATAAATTCTGTTAAAGCAAAAGTTTGACATTTTGGGAAATAGACTTACAGGAGTTAGAAGAGAGGATCAGTTATTAGTCTTCTTGCTGTATGGGTATGAAGCAGACAAGGACTTGGTTTCAGTCTCCTCCTCAATCTTTGTTGGAAAGTGAACGAGTGAACTTCCTAAAAAGTCAAGCTATTGCTTTCCAATTGTCCAAATCCCACCAACAATGACAGCGTGTCTCACAAAACTTTCCATCCCACTAAAGGGCAATTTCTTTAAATGTAACTGTACAGCAGAGATGAGGCAGTTGGTGTTATACTATTGTTTTGTTATTGGAAACAAATCCCAACGAAAAGGCCCAAACTATAAGCGTTAATCTCTCTCCTAATGCACTTTGTGGCCTCCTTACTGTCTCTAAAAACCGGCAACAAATATAAAGTTTTGTTTTAAAACAGGTTCGGTTCATTGTTGGATTTGGGCTTTTCATTTTTTTATGTTAAAAATAAAAAAACATAAGCTTACTGGACTTATTCTTGGAGATGCTGAGCACATGTTTTTGCAAACAGAAACTATGAACTATGTGATTTATTTACATGTAGAGTGGGGAAGTGAGACCTGATCACAAGTGGAGGCCCAAGAGTGGAAACCCATTCTAATGTCAGGTGTCCACTTGTGATCAGATCTCCCTCAGATGTATGTCGATGTCAGGTGTGAACAGCGGCTCTGCGCCACTTTGTTTCAGGAAAGATTTGTCCAGCCGCATTGACCCAGGCATCAGAGTGAAGGAGCTCGGGGGCTTATACATCAATTTTGGTGACGGCAAATCAAAACCGGTCTCCAGTTCACTGAAAAAACTAAAGGAAAAGAAGATGCAGGATGAGGTAAATGAGTGATTGATTTTCCCCCTTTTGAAGTTGATCTGTGATGCAGAATGATTAATGAACGAGTAAATCCAGTAGCTTCTGAGATGGTATGGTTCACGGTTTCTCTCCGCTTCTTCTCGACTTTGACCTTTTATGTCTGTGTATTGGAGTGTGGACAGTTTGGCGCTTTGCAGTATTGAGTATTGAATATTTTTTGTCGCGGTCCACAGGTGATGAGGAAGAGTGTGATCGGACCAGACTTTGAAAAGATGGATGCGGTGCCTCCATACAGTGAATCCAAACAAGCCTTAAAACTCAAACACAGAGTAAGTCTTACAATGGGACAGGTTTATAGATACCCTGCGCTACTTTCTACTAAATGTTTATCATTTGAATCAATTGTGAAATCAGTTTGGATGACACATTCACATCATAAATATTGTATCTGCAACCGGTGTTTCTAAAATGCTTTGGAAATGACTGAAGTTGTCGTGTTTACCAGGCAGAGAGGGAGAAATCCACAGGAGATGGTTGGTTTAATATGAAAGCCCCTGAGCTCTCTCAGGAGCTTAAAGGAGACCTCCAAGTCCTGAAGATGAGAGGCTCCATGGACCCAAAGAGGTTCTACAAGAAGAACGACAGAGATGGCTTTCCCAAGTATTTTCAGGTCAGTTCTTTGAAACATGATTATAAATCTTTATTTTTCAACCCTGTAGGGTTGTAGATTGAATAAACTGCATGGAGGTACAAATATACTGAAGTCTGTACAAATATACTGATTCTGTGACACAAAAATTATCCACATCAAACCGGGCATTAACTGTGTGTGTGTGTGTGTGTGTGTGTGTGTGTGTGTGTGTGTGTGTGTGTGTGTGTGTGTGTGTGTGTGTGTGTGTGTGTGTGTGTGTGTGTGTGTGTGTGTGTGTGTGTGTGTGTGTGTGTGTGTGTGTGTGTGTGTGTGTGTGTGTGTTTTTTTGACAGGTTGGTACGGTGGTGGACAGTCCGGTCGACTTTTATCATTCCCGTGTTCCCAAGAAAGGGAGGAAGAGAACGATGGTGGGGGAGCTGCTGGCTGACGCTGAGTTTAGACAGTAAGTCGAGTCACACAGACAAAACACCATCAGTGGGTGTGGAGTGATGTCACATGTTTTCAGTCCCTGGAAGTGTTGGAGAAGTGTTAT